>NC_052052.2:79114422-79269422 GCF_903992535.2 Arvicola amphibius | reverse complement strand
GGGAAGAAATCCAGTAAGCATAAAAAAGTAATGAACAAAAAGAAAGTGCAAGATATATTTTTGTCTATTGCACTGAGGATGCCATGAAGGTTACAGGAGAAACCTGTAACTTTAAGCCCTACTTGTGGCAAGATATTAAAAATAACTCTAGAAGAAGGCTTTGGGTCCTCTCAAACTGGAGTGATGGGTAGTCATGAACTGCCACTTGGATTCTGAGAAAACCACCTATGTCCTGTGGAAGAATAGCAGGTGCTGAGCTGTCTATCCATCTACTGTGTTATAACTTCTGGTTGTATATCACTTACTCTTGCACCAATTTGATGAAAGTATCTATGAGCACAATTTAAGGGAGGAAGTATTTGTGTTGGGTCCTGGTTTCAGAAGTTTCAGCCCAGGTTTGTTTGACTCTGTGTACTTGGGCAGAGTGAAAATGCATGGTAAGAGAACTACTTACTTCACAGTGCACAGGCAGGAGGGGAGACAGGGAGGAGTGAATCAGGGACACAGCACCAAGGATATACTTCCAGTGACAAACTGTGTACATCAGTTCTACTTCTCTCAGGTTCCCAAGCTTCTTAGTACAACACTGCTAGCTGGGAGCAAACTTTCTAACAAATGAGGCTGCTTTTTTTGGGTGGAGGGTAGGGTATTTAATATCTAAGGCACACTGTTTGGTTGAAACATAAAATGCTGGCTTGCTGTAGTTTATAAAAACAAGTATAGACTTTCCATAGGCATAAGAACTCCCACTGCATGATCATGAGAAAGTCAGAACCATGAGGAATGCGTTCACCCACTGAGACGGCAGGACAGAACTAATGGGAGACCACCAAGTCCACTTGGAATGGGACTGATGGAACATGCGACCAAATCGGACTCTCTGAAAGTGGCTGATGGTGGAGGCTGACCGAGGAGCCAAGGACAATGGCGATGGGCTTGGTCTCTACGACATGTACGGGCTCTGTGTGAGCCTTGTCAGTTTGGTTGCTCACCTTCCTGGACCTGGAGGGAGTTGGGAGGACCTTGGACTCAACATAGTGTAGAGAACCCTGATGGCTCTTTGGCCTGGAGAGGGAGGGAGTGGGGGTATAGGTGGAGGGGAGGGGAGGGAAGGGTGAGGAGGAGGGGAGGAGATGGCAAAGTTTATATAATGATATAATATAAATAAAAAAAGAGGAAAAAAAAGAACTCCCACTGCAGTAGATAATCCTAAGAAAACTGATAGTTAATTTGGCTGGGAAGCTGCACACACCCACAAACTGATTCAGAAGAATCAGCTCAGGTAGGCCTTTGCTCCTTCCCGGTTTTGGGGGTGGGTTGAGGCTTTTCTATGAACACAAAGGGTACGCTAGATTTGAATTGGCAGCATGGCTGGTTTTTGTTTGCTTTTTGTTTTGTTTTATTCACAACTGATTGCAAAAATTTGGATGCTGTTTTGGGGAAACTGCAACCTAAAAATAGTCATGTTTTTTTCCAGATATAGCATTATTTTGATGGCGATCTTTATGGCCTATCCAATTTGATTCTTTCTGCTGCATTCTTGTGGTTTTGTTTCTACCCTCCCTTCACTTCTGCTGCTCCAAAACTGACAAATAATCACGACATAGATGTTTCATGGTTGTATAAATTCACATAACCCTTATTTGCTTGTCTAATCACCCATTTATCTTTCTTTCCACAATGTGATCCAATTTTTAAATTTAGAATGCTACATTTCTGAGCATGATGTTCTTGTCTGTGAGCACTGTTGAAGTATGAAGGGGTTCTATAGATAAACCTAATGATGAGAATAACAACAGTAACAAATTATGAAGTGTTAAGAGGGATTCAGAGAAGCAAATATACAATTGCATACGCACGCATGTGCATGCACATGCACATGTACTACAGGAAAACATTGTAGGAATGCAGTTGGGAATCTCTACAGACTTGAGGGTTTTTGGATCTGGAGGTAGGAAGCCAGACAATTTTTTCTGAAGCAATTGATGCAGTGGGTAAGATGAAAAGGACATGCCAGGGGAAAGGATCGATATGCTTAAGCCAAGCATGGAACTGGCTAGCGTGGCATGCCTGCAAGCCTGCAGGTTATCTACGAGCTTTTTGATGAATGGGGCCCAATATGCTCTATTTAATCACCACCTCACAAGTTGATTGTAGGAATTATATGTGATAGTCTAAATAGTGTCTGACAGATTTCCTGACACACACAGACACTAGACACACCTTGCTTTTCATCTCACATTTCCTTGATGCTCCAATTTTTTTTCTTTTCATCCCAGAGTACCTTACAGAAAGTACCTACTTGGCAAAGTGACCTTGAATATAGTGAATTCTCTGCCATTAGGCTCAGTTTCAAACTTTGCCTCCTCTTGCAAAGATCCTCAGGGACAGAAGCAAAGGAGCCACTTCCCCAGATTCCTTCTTTGTTTGAGGAAACAGCTAGCAGTGTCTCCTTTGCAGACTATTTCTCTGCCTCTGGGGAAGTCATCTCATGTAAATCCATCAATTAGAGACTTCCACCCCCTCCACAGAGCTGCGTCTGCCTTCCTAGATATGCACCCATTTGATAGTGAAGACACAACACTTGGTGAAGATGGAAGTTCTGGATTAATTTATGGTTTCAAGAGCAGGGTCTTCTTCTTGCCTAAGACTGCTGCTTCATGTCCGGGTTCACATTTGGGTTCTGCAGGCCCGGAATCCTGTTATTTTTATAATTAACAAAACCCCTATAAATTATATAAGAAATAAAAATTTATCCATGTTCATAATGAAGACTGTAAGGCTTAGAGAGATGAAGCATTGACTAAGTCCCTGGGGATGATCAGCCTATGTTTTCAGCAGCCTTGGGATTTTACTATTGCTTATTTTTATGACTTCCCTGGGGGAAAGCAATGGGATGTATATAACAGAACCTTTTACTCATGGATTTATATAGTTTTGATTGTGTATGTGTGTGTGTGTGTTCATTAATTCAAATTATACATTCAGACTACATTGTGAAAATATTAAGAAAACAAAGTAAAAGAATGTATAAACTACCATTAAGGCTTTAGTGTGACATCTTCCCCATCAGTTCATGCCTTTGAACATTAAGTCTCCAGATGGTGGCACTGTATTGAGAGGTTATGAAGAAAACGGGGTCTCACTGGATTAGTGGGTCTCTAAGAGAGGGGCTATACCTAAGTTATGGTTCTAGTTTTAGTCTTTTTACGTCTCTTGATTCATCAAGGTATGAGTAAGCAGCCTCACCCTTCTGCTGTCAAAGCCTTGAGCCAGTCCTGTGGCCATGGCACACTGCCATGAGCCATACCAAGTCCTTCCTTACCTAGGGTGTTTTTTTTGTCAGTTATTAGGGCACAGCAAAAAAAAAAAAAAAAAAAAAAAAAAAAAAAAAAAAAAAGAAGAAGTAATGGACACATTAAGAATGCAAAAGGAGGAACCAAAGTCACTAGTTATCTAGCCGTTCAAAGAGGCTTTGGAGTAGATATGTGAAGACTGCACATAGCCATTGGGCTGGTGAGGAGTTCTAGCACCAGCCCTTACCAGCACAGGCACTGGAGCCTCCAGGAGTCAGCTTCGCTTTCCCTGGCCGGTGCCCCTGTGGCTGCACAGATCGCAGGAGGTGCCTCTGCTCCACTTGTCCTCCTGTATTGTCTGTCATGATGAAAAATGACCAGTTATTATTTCCTCTCTTTGTGTTTAGAAAGTTACAAAGAAATCACTAGCCACGTAAAAATAGCTACTGTTATTGTAACAGCCTTTCCATTGATGGACTTAAGTGTGCGGCATTTGGTATTGATTGCTAGCATCAGTCTTGGGGAGGGCTTACTGTAGGAAAAGCAAACATAATGGTGGGAACAACCCCGTCAGGGTTGCAGTGTGCTGAGCTGTGTCCCTGGAGCTGGCGCGGGAGTGTGCTTGGGTTACAGGGGCATACTGCTTTGCAGAGTCATCATGCACCTGAAAAAGGTAGTTTTCAAGAGGATCACCCCATAAAACAAGTCCTGACTTCTTAGTGCTTGCCTTCCTACATGAGACATTTGAAATTTTAACTTCCAATATGATATTCAGTGGACTTTTTACTTCTTTATTCTTCCATATTTCCAGTCATCTGCAGCCATCAGCACTTAAAGGCAAAAAGCAAATCAATAAGGCAGGTTCTGTTATGTCTTAAATGGGTCCTGTAATGTGCTAAAAGACATATTAATCTCTTTCATTTTCCTTCCTTTCTTCTGGTCTTTTATGATTTCCTCTCCCTCTGGGCTCTATGCTTGAGTTGCTACCTCCCACTCTTTTTGCCTTCACAAAACAAAAGCAAAAGCTTAGTGCCTTCAACATTGATAACAGGGTTCTAAGCATTGTGGGAAATCAAACATTAGTCATGCCTTTAAGCACACTGATGCAGAATTCTTAGATTCATATTTGTTTATATAAATCAGAGTAGAGCAAATGGCAAAGGGTTCAGGAAGGGAGAGAGTCATAGAGGGGCAGAGATGTGCATGTTTTAACGTAGACCCCCCACAACACCAGATGTGCTCACCCTTGTTTCCTGGTGCAACTTGCATCCCAGGAATAGAATCTAGTCCAAGAAGAGAGTTGCTTTATCCTCTGCCCAGTGTTTTTATTTACATCGCTGAGACTTATGCATTCAACTTGGGTTTAAATTGTGGACCAGATACACACTATCTACCAATGTGCCTAACATCTTCAAAGTTTGGTGAACTCATTATAAAACAGCACTTACCAGGAATATGATGAGCTTTGCTGTGAAATCCTCTGTGCAGTGCAGCCCAGCAGTCTTAGCTCGACACTCCCCTTTCCAGCCCTCATCTGGATTCTTTGGAAAATCACAGACACAACTGAAAAACACACTCCCTCTCTACTTCTGCTTCTTATTATGTTTACATGTTAAACATTGTGGTTCAGAAAATAAAACTTATATGCCCAGTATTACACAGCAAACTGATAGGATTGACCATTCCAAAAGAAGAAACTTCCTGGAACCCAGAAAAAAATGGTTCATTTATCAATTAAGGAGAACTGTGTGAGCAAAGTTATGGTCACCCTGCATGTGAAGTAATGTTGATCACCCCACTAATCTATTTTCTTGAGAGAATGAAATGGGCATTTTCCCCTCTGTTTCTCTGTACAGGAAATCATTCTATCAATGAGCGTCTGAGAGTGTGAGATAGAAACTAATCCACTAAATTATTTCATGATACAGGAAGCAGGAAGCAGGAGATATAGACTGAGATGTGCTCAGAGGTAGGAAGAACAAAGTGAGAATAAGAAATTGAGGGAGGAGGAGAGAGATGAAAAGAAAGGTGCAGAAAGGTGCGGGGTCGAAGGTGTGGAGAGAAGACAAGAGACAGAGAAAGACAGGCTGGCTACCTAGGAGAAGAACACAGAGAAGAAAAAAACTAAGACTGCTGTGTGTGTGTGTGTGTGTGTGTGTGTGTGAGAGAGAGAGAGAGAGAGAGAGAGAGAGAGAGAGAGAGAGAGAGGAAGGAGGGAGAGAGAGGCCTGCAGCCAACCAAGACTGCACTACACCCTGTGGTTCCTACAGCTGGCAGCAAGCAGCAGGGGGCATCAGAACTCCATGGAATGTTAGGAGGTTAGCAATGTAGAGGTACAGAAAAGAGGAAACAAGAGAACAGGGCTGAGAAAGCCTCCTTGTAATTTTGCATTTAGATAGAGGAGAGTTGCTATTCCTGGGGGCCTCCGTTTAGGGGTCCAGACAATTTCATAGGCATATTCCAGCATGTTCATTACTGTCACAGAAGTTGTGCGAAGTTCTGTTTATGATAAGCAAAGACTGTGCTTAAGCGAAGTTTCAAACACTTAGGCATTGTATTGAGTAGAATTTAATCAGTTGAAAACAACATACATACATGAAACATATTTACCTAGACGTCCCACCTACTTCACCTCCTCCTAAAATGGAATTACTAGGAATATACTAGGCTTGTTCCCAGAGGAGGAAGTGATAGGTTAAAACAAATGAGCCTTGGGAAGAGAAGACTACCGGATGGATGCTAGAGCACTGATATGATTATGTGTTTGTTTGCTTTATTTTTCTCCTTATTCTTTTCATCCGTCCTTTCCTATCTCTTCTTTTTGAGGTACTAGATACTGAATCCAGAACCTCTAAAGCACACACTGTATCACTAAACTACATCCTTAATCCCTGCGAGCATTCTTGGAGGAAGCTCATATTTAATTAGGGGACACTTTCTAAGTTTCTTACTAGATATTAAAGAGGAAACAAATCATTCAGGTCTGATTTTTAACTTTAGAGTAAAGCAGAAAAGGTTTTGCAGCCCTGAAGAAGGGACAGAAAACACTCAGATACAAGGATCTGTTAAAAGAAGGAATGATTAAAATAAAGGTCTCTGAAGTTACGTGCCCTTAGATTTACTAAGTATACTTTAAGAACCTTCTCCTGTAATTAGATTGGTGACTACCCTAATTGTCATCAGAGAGCCTTTGTCCAATAATTGATGGAAGCAGATGTAATGATTCATAGCTAGGCCCTGGGATGAGCTATAGGAACCTGTTGAAAAGAGGAAGCAAGGACTAGAACTCATAGGGATCACTAACCTGGGCTCATAAGAGCTCACGGATACTGGACTGACAGCTAAGGGTCCCACCTAGGCCCTCTACATATGTGAGACAGCTACATAGTATGGTCTACTTGTGTGACTTCTAGCAGTAGGAACAGGACCTGTCCCTAATGCTTTGGTAGGTTTCTGGGAACCTATTTGTCACACCTAGTTGCCTTATTGAGTCTTAATATGAGGGGAGGAGCTTAATTCTGCTTCAACTTGATATTCCATGCTTTTTTGGCACACATGGGAGGCTTGCCTCTTTCTGAACAGAAACAGAAGGGGAATGAGTTGGTGGGAGGGGGCAGAGGGGAGGAGAGAGGAAACTGCAGTGGAGATGTAAAATAAATTACTATTTAATTAAAAAATTATGAGAAAAGAAAAATTACATCATATAATATCTTGTGTAGATTTTAATATTTTATATCCAGTGACATATTGTCAATGTCTATCATGTCAATAAATACTAACCTAAAGAAAAAAAAGAATTGTGTTGCTTGAGCTAACTTTGGCTCCTTTTGTGCTTTTATCAGAAGGCAGAGGCCATACATGTCTTGCCCTCTCCAGGAATAGTGATGGTGGTAAGTTGAATAGAAAGTGAATTACTATGTTTCCCAGTAGAATATGTGCAATCTAACAATAAGATGAAATGGGCCAAATATGAGAGTTCAAAGCACTGAGGTCTGGTTTTGACCACAGCCTTGAGCAAGAAATAGGAATATGGGCAACATTTTTTTTTTTTATCTTTGGACTGATCATCCTCAACTACAAAATAGCAGAGTTTGATGATGTTAGTTAATTTTGTAAACTCTTTAAGGTTATAACTCCTTTGAGACAGAGGGAGGATAGATGCTTTACCGTTCTTATTGACAGTGGGTTCATGAATCCTTCTTAGTCTCCATGAGATAGGCTATCTAGGCAGAGGGGTGTGTGTATCGGGAGTGCAACAAGCTGATCAGTGCCTAAAAACTGATGCAATTACAAAGCTATATTACAGAAGAATAATATGAGATTGCTGAAACAGTAGACACTAGATGATCCTTAATCTGATGAGATCAACATGGCTGACTCTGATGACCAATGCCCTTTTCATCATTATAATTTTATTTCCCTATTATTACTTGTGCAACATATTCCATTATGCATCTATCAGCATGCCACACTTGAAAAATCCCATATAAAGATAAAAGGGAAGAACAAGGAATAAAAATTATTCACAATAACCCTTCTTTGCACTAAGGTTTCCCATGGAACAAGTTGTTCCAAACGCCATCCAAACAACATTCCTCCCTCTCCTTTTTTTGTTTTTATTTTTGATTTTTATTTTTGAAACAAGGTTTCTCTATGTAGCCTTGATTGTCCTGGAACTTGCTCTGTAGTCTATGCTAGCCTTGAAATCAGAGAGTTCCACCTACCTCTGCCTCAATGAGTGCTGGGATTAAAGGCATGTACCACAATGCCCTGCACACAATTCTCTTTTGGGAATCCAACTCTAACCTCTGTAGTTGGTACCATTTTTCCAGCAATAAACTTCTTCCTATTTCCTTATTTTTCCTCATCTTTAAATGCCTACTTTAATGGAAATAAGAAGCTGGAAACAGGTAGAGGTCAAAACCTGCTCTATTTCTTGGAGATCTCAATCCTCTAATACTGCAATATGTTCACAGACCCTTTGGTATAAATTTCTCGAGTAGATCATCTTCAAGGCGATATCTGACTCGACTCAACTGAATTTTGAACAGTGGAGCAGTGTTGCAGTCTTACTGGGGACAGGAAATTCTATGTATCAAGCAGCTGTACATCTCTCTTTGCTTAAATCCCTTCCCCCAAAATATCATGCATATTTCTCATTATCTCCTTCCTCTAGCTGACACCTCTCCTCCCCTCTTTTCTTCATCAGATGCCTCATATTCCTACAATACAGATAGTCAAGTGTGAGTGTGATTGAAGTTCCTTCTCCATCTGTGTTAGCTGCAGGAAGTGTTGCTATCAGGGAAATGGATGGGGCATATATCATCTCTTATCTACATCTATAGAACTTAAATGATTTCTTTCCTCTAACCAAAATAAATCAAAGGAGAGGAATTTTAATTGTAGTCACCAGGTGGTGAATTCAATACATCCACAGGAGTCTCTGTGCAGGCACTGCTACATGAGCTTGTCTCTCCAGGCAGAAGGATAATGGGATTGCAAGAGTCTAGAGAGGGAAAACTCTGGGGATTAGAGCAGTAGCTCCCTGGAGAGAAGAAAACAGCCAGGCAGGGCCTGTTAAATGGAAAGGCCAGAGAAACATTGCCTCTTGTCAGGGCTGGCTCCTTTGTGAGTAGTTTCGCTAGAGGACTCCTGGGGTTACTCACAGAGGCATTGCCCACACAGGCTGAGGATGGATCCCACACGCTGATCAGTTCCCTCTTCTCAGTATGTTTGGTGCAGTGGACAAACTTCACACTCAGAACTCAGTGATTTACACTAGTGTAGACTCGACTAATTGTTGAAAAATTTCAGTTAATGAGTAATTAGTGAATGACAAGTAGAGGCAGACCACGGCTAAATACTCTTCTGAGATATAAGGAAATGGAGGGAGAGAGAGAGAGATATCAGTGATAGCACACACACACAGAGGGGGGGGGACAGGTTAAACATATATTTTACATTTTACCCAATTCCTCACAATTTACCTAAGAAAAATGAAAACATAAGTACACACAAAACACTTCTATACAAATGATTATAGCATATTAAAACCAATAATAATCCAAACACTTAATAGGTCAACAGTCAACATATTATGCACATTACAATGGAACTATATTTAGCAGTAAAAGAACAGCAGAATTTCAGCAAAACATTTAAAAAGTCAGAAATATTTTTGAAGGAAAGAAACAACAAAATACATTTTTATGATTCCACTTTTAAGAAAAATAAATGTATATGCATATGTGCCCATGTGTGTTTGACGTTTTTAAGAAAAATAAATGTGTGTGCATATGTGCCCATGTGTGTTTGACATTAAATTGTTTCTTTTCAAGGCAGGGTTTCTCTGCATAGCCCTGGAGTCCTGGAACTCTCTCTGTAGACCAGGCTGCCTCTACCTCACAGAGATCTGCCTGCCTCTGTCTTTTGAGTACTGGGAATAGATAGTGTTTGACTTTTTTTTTTTTTTTTAGAGAGGATCTCACATTTAGTTCAGGCTAGCCTTGAATTTGCAGAACATACACCTCAGTTTATCGAGTGTTGCGATTGTAGGCATGAACCAGCATGCATCACTTTAACAAATGCTTCGTGAACATCAACTTTTTCAATCTTCAATAGTAGGAAGACTGATCTTCCTGAATTCTATGCTTTCTGTACCTTTTACTTCTTTATAAGAATATTATCTTGATGGCTAGAAAGTAAATATAGCTTAATAAATAAATGAATGCTTTATAGCTGTTCCTATAATAATCACAGATTCACTATTTAATTGGATTTCTCACTACCATTTTGTAAATGAGAATGGCATTTTAAATGTTAAGGTGACACTTAAGTTCTATTATGTAAGTATCATATAATTTCATGAATGTATATGATAAAGAACACACTGACCAAAGAACCTTGCATCTGTTTGTGTCTTGATCCCCAGCCATATTCAAACAGAGAAGAGAAACATCCAGCATTTTTTGTATTATTAGTCACAATACATGCTGATGAGTGTTAGAGAACCCCAAATGGTGGATTCAGCAGGTCTTGAAGGTCCACCGCACAAGATGTTTTCATGTCTGCAGCCAATTGCCACAGGTCAAAGGTCAGAAGAACTCTTCCAAATAACCCATAGAGAGTTGTTTAGTTCTGATTCTAAGCTTTTAACTGCTTTTGTGGAGAAACCATTAGGGAAATGAACAGGTCTGAGTGTGACTGATAAGGCTTATGGAGAAAATGTGCAAGCCTTTCCAGCGAGGCTCCTTTGAAACAGCCACAAAACGATAGAGCTGTTGGCCACTGATAGAAAGGCCTTGAAACATAACAAAATGAGGGCTTCTTCCTTCATTCCATGCAGCTGAGATTTATCAGGAAGGCCATTTGTGCTTCTAGAAAACAACAATCGCTCATGGTGGGATGTGTGTTCTTAGTGAGGCAGCACTTGCTGAGTAGTGAGTTTAGATGTCAGCGTCCTGCTCAAGGCATGCTTCTCACTGTGAGGCCTGCCTGTGCCTGCTCATGGAGCTCTGGTGGCATTTCAGAAACATCTGTGCTGTCTGAGAATCTTCTCACCAGAAGGAGTAAGCTAATGCAGACAGCATTGGTACACCGGTGTCCACTATGTCTGTCTCAAAATCGATGTGCAAAAGTCACAAGGTCAGTCTATTTTTCAGAGTTGTTTGAAAACCTTGGGGTTGATGTCTTTCTCTGCTGGAGCCCTTTTCTCTTGAATAGTAGAAAATATTGACTTTAGATGTAGGAGATCCCAAGTTCCAATCCTGGCTCATCCTTTTTTTATTTCCTGTTATTCCTCTCGAATTTATAAAATATTTCTATGTTTTTCCAGGTATGATCACCTTTTGATTTTCAAAATTGAGTAAATCATTCTTATGAAGTAAATTCTATTAATTAGATAATACAGTGAACTGATGTGTAAAGACGTTGAGATGTTATTTTAATTTAAATATGATCTATCAAAGAATTCCTATAATTTAATCCTGATGGTAATTCCAAATATAAAAGTAAATATTTTGTTCAAGGAGATGTTTTAGAGGGTAATGGTATTTGCTGCCAAGCCTGACAGAATGAGTTCTGAGTGGTGCCTCCATGGTAGAAATAAGACCCAACTTCTATAGGCTGTCCTGTGATAGCTACATACATGCTATTGAATACATTTGCTCCACAATAAACAATCTAATGAAAATATGTATTTGATATGAAGTACAATAGAATGTGTTCAACATGTATGCTGTAGACATACAATATGAGTATTGTTAAATCGTAAATTTATGAACATGGATACATGGTTTCAGTGAAGTTAAGATAACTCCCAAGGACACATGGAAAGTGGATTAAAAAGTCTAGATGTAAATCAGTTGTATGAGATTCTGGAGTTGATGTCGTATCTTTTATTTTTATTTAATTTTACTTTATACAATGATTGTTGCCTGCTTGTATGCATGTCTACCATGTGCATGATTTATGCCCTCAGTGTCCAGAAGAGGGGGTCAGATCCTTTGACACTGGAGTTACAGATGGTTTTTAAGGCACTATACCAATGCTGTGAATCGAACCCTAGTCCTTCATAAAAGCAAGAAGGGTTCTTAACTCCACAGCCATCTTTCCAGCCTCTGCAGTTCTTCTTAACCAAAGACCTGGGTTGACTCAGGTACTCTCTTTAAATCTCAGTGGGTTTTATTGTACTAAACGTTATTTTTAGTTTCTAGCCATGATTTTGTTGCTTTTACTAAGCTCATTTACTCTTGCACTGTTTCCCATAGATAAAAATCCCCTGCTCGATCTCTTATTCACACAGTCTTTGACACTTGAGTGCAGTTGCCAAGATAATTGAAGATTTTACTGAGAATTTCTAGAAATGTGAAATTTCTGGTTAATGAGCAAACAACAGCGACTTGACCTACTGGAACTACCCGAAAGTTCTATCCAAAATTTTCAATAATTTTATATTCAGAGAAGAAATTGGTAATGAGAAACTAAGAGAACTTTAACTCTTCCATTAGAAGACATTGCTAAGGTCTTACGATTGCTAACTGAGAGGAAAAGGCTTGGTTTAATGTATGAATTCGTTCTTGGTGAAGCAGTAGGAAGGAACACATGACAGCTGATTTTAAAGTCAAAGGCTAAGAAATGGGGACGAGGTATGAGAAAGAGAGTCTTTTCTTTTTTTCTTTTTTCTTTTCTTTCTTTCTTTCTTTTTTTTTTTTTTTTTTTTTTTTTTTTTTTTTTTTGGTTTTTCGAGACAGGGTTTCTCTGTAGCTTTGGAGCCTGTCCTGGAACTAGCTCTTGTAGACCAGGCTGGTCTCGAACTCACAGAGATCCGCCTGCCTCTGCCTCCCGAGTGCTGGGATTAAAGGCTTGTGCCACCACCGCCCGGCCGAGAGTCTTTTCTTAATATAAAGAAACATTTTACATGAAAAGGGACTCACATTCCATAATGCAGCAGTATTTACTTCTGAATTAGGAATATGTCATGACTGGAAGTATTTAATCATCAGTTATTCAGATTATTGTGTATAAGATAAACACATGAGTACAGTTACCATGTGTCCTCATTAGCTTTAACTGTCAACAAAGCCTAGAGCTATCTAAGAAGGGAGTCATAACTATCAAAATGATGATTCCTTAGGGTAGAGCAAATTGCACATTTTTTTCTATTAAATATATACTTCTACATTTTTTCTTCCTTGCCAATCATGGAGACCACCAATCCATTCTCTGCTATAATTATGACCAGTTACATTCCTCATATATAGGATACATTGAAGTAATTGGAATTCTGTGTCTGGCTTGTTTCACTTACAAAATGTTTATTAATTTTGTCCATATCATTGTAGTGGGGAGAATTTTCTTGTGTAATGTTAGAGACATGTTCTTGTGTAATGTGCCATATTCTCTCTACCCACTCCTCTCCTGTCAGTGTACATTTTGGTTATTTCAATGATTTTGATGTGTTTTGAAATCCTGATTTCAATCCTTATGTACAAACTTATAAGTTGGATTCTGAATAATAGAAGTTTTAAGTTATAGTTTTACTTTAGACTTTTAATTGAATTACAATTATATCATATTCCTCTTCTTTTTTCTCCTCCAACTGCACCCATGGTTCTTCCATTCTTGAACTGATAGACTCTTTACCCTTGATTATATTGCTACATATATTTACATATATGTGTGTATATGCACAATTTTATGAATATAATCCACTGAGTCTATTTTTTGTTATATATATGTATCACACAATATTTTATAATATGTATATATATAATGCAGTTTCTCTGCACCCACCCTTTTCAATATTGCTATCTTTGTCTTATGTATACCAGCTATATTAAAGGGGACAAAGTAATATCTTAAACTTTATTTACATCTATGTGATTAATAATGACATGTAATATCATTTATGTATCTATTTTCCATTTGTATATATTCTTTGAAAAAAATTTCTACTTACTCCATTTGCCTAGCATTAAAACCAGATTATTTTTCATTAATGGACACAGAATTATAGGAATGTTTTGTATACATTCATATTCATATGAATTATAATGTATATATATACGTGTATATATATCCATTATCATATTTCAGTCCCATTTATAGAATTTTTAAGTTTTTTTCACTGTGAGCCAATTAGTTTATTTTTCTTTTGTTGTCTATGTATTGAATATTATACCCATGAAGTTATTATTAAAATGTTTCAATGATTGCTCTTCAAGATATTTTTCCAAAGAATTTTATAGTTTCAAATGTTAGATTTATGTCTTATATTTATTGAAGTTGAATATTTTATACACATAATGTGAGAAACTAATTTTATTCTTGTTTGCAAGTAGATTTTGTTAGTTTTATTGCACTGTGACTAAGTACATCAAAGAAACAACTTAATGATGGAATAATTGTCGTTGAATTTAAAAATATTTGGTCATTTCAGTCATTTTGACAGGGGACATATCATAGAGCTGAGTAATGGTCGGGAAGCAGAGAGAGGAAATTCAGGAAGGAACTGGGCCCAGATGCAGCTCTCAACAACCCACCTCAGTGACCTAATCCTCCCAGTATGCCCTACCTTTATGTTCCCCATCTACTAAAATGCTGCCATGTTATGATTCATCAAGAGATTGATAGCTGATAAAGGTCCTCAAAGTTCAGTGATTTCCTAAAGGCACACAAAGAATGAGTCTATGACTGCTGTTTCCTATTCATCATGCATATTTCTCTAGCTTTCTCAACATGATTTTTTAAAGGAATTGTGTTTTCTTTATAGTGTGTTATTTACACACTTTTCAAAGATAGCTAATTATGTACCCATGGCATTATGTGTGGGTATTCTATTCTCTTCTCTTGAGCTATGAGTCCTTTGTAGGTCATTCATGTTAAAAATCTATAGCTTTGAAATGTACTTTGAAGTAAGGAAACATACGACTTTCAGATTTTTTTGTCTTTCTTTTCAAATTTGCTACGCCTATTTTGACTTTTTTGTAGGTGTCATATGAAATTTAGGATTTTTTTCTGGTTTTGGAAGAATCACTGGCATTTTGATAAGGATTGCATATATTAATTTCTCAGTAGATGCAAGGTGTCTATCTGTTTCCCTGCCTGGATGAACTGTACCATCGACCTATGAGCCAGAATAACCATTTTCTCTCTTAAGTTGCTTTGTCAGAGTATTTTATCGCAGCAATCAGAACAGAATCTGAGACCTTGACACACAATTTTTCTCCACTGGAAAAGAAAGGGACATTGAGATCCTATCACCTTCTAAAAAAGAAATTCCAAAACACTGAGTGCTGCCAGGAACAGATTCACATTGGTACCCCGAGGTGCCTAGTGATCCAATAGGTAGTGAAACTCACTCAGGGTACGGAACATAATCATAAAAGTAAAAGCTTCCTTCCACTTCATTAATCCAGTGACTACATAACATCTGCAGAGTTCCTGCCTTCTTTCTGCACATGATGATGGCAGAGAAGTGGAAAAGAACAAACAGGCGCAGAGAGATTCCTGTGTTCCCTTGGCCACATGCATATTTTTCTCCTTAAAAGCCGCTCATAAACAAAGACTCATTTTAGCACTAGCATCCAATAAATTTATTTGCTTGTTAATGCACCCCAGTTCGTGGTTTTATTCCCCTCCTAACTAGGAACATCAAAATGTCAGTGTGTGCTCAGGGGTGTATCACCCTCATGATCTGAGCTTGGGAACACCATGAGACTGTGGTCTGTCTAAGAGCATGGGCCACCTAGAGAATCAAGTCATCAGAAAATTCGACCATGGTTGGACAAGCGCTGTAGATTCATAGACGAACAGGGTGTTAGAAGAGGAAGGAATCTGATATCTAATCCTTTACTGTTTTCTTTCATTTTTAAGGCCCTTTTCCCTTCTGTAACATCCTTTCATATGCCACTGATATTAGTAGATCAACAGATTCAAAGTCAGCTATCATTGTATGTGACACAAGAATGTGCATTCTATTCCCCTGAAAGCAGAAAGGAGAAATGGAGAAAAGGAAAGACAATACAATTCCACCTGGGCCTGGCAGAATTCTGGCACCAATAAGGACATCCATATATTAACAAGATTCCGTCATTATCAGTGCTGTTTGTTTAGGTCTCTGCTTCCCTGCTGCTTCTGAAGGAGCAGACGGCCCTTGCTTTTTCCTCTGGAAGGTTTGTCCTTCCCTCCCTCTCTGACAATGATCTCTGAAGGCTTATATTAGCTATTTTCTCATTATAGTGATAAAATAAATCCTGAGAACAGCAGCTTAAAGTAGGAATGTACTTATTTTGCTCAAGGTATGAAGACATAGTCTACCATGCTAATGAAGGCAGGGGTGGAGGCACAGGACACTGGATGCCTTGGGTCAAGAGGAGTGGGAAGGAACTGGAGACAAAGTATAAAACTTCAAAGTGTGGTCCCCAATGACTCTCATACAATCCCATTTCCTAAAGGCTCTTCTACCGTTCCATTTAGCACCTGACTTGATAGTAAATATTCAAACATGTCTACTGTAGAACATTTTGCATTCAAATGACAATAGGGTCTGGCTCTGTTTCCTGCCCCCATTCTGACAGGTGACTTAATCCAGTCTCTTGTCCCAGAAGTAAACAAGAGCAGGTCGAGTTAGTCCCAGAAAGGGAACATCAGACTTGCCTAGAATACGAAGAAAGAGGAATTCTTCTTCCCTAATGTTGCAGTACCTTTTGGACCATCTCACAATAGAAGCCCAATTTTCCACATTTTTAGACACAAAAACAAAAGCAAAGCCTGAGAGGCAACAGTGGGACCAGATAAAGATCAGGGCTCCTGAACTCTGCAGTTCTTCAGAGCCAGACAGGGAGGCAGCATAGTAACTGTGAGGCAGGCTTCTGTCAATAACTCCTCTGAAGATGCAAAGTAGCAAAAAGCTAAATATGTGATTACCAAATGACCCATCCATTTGATTTCTAATTAGCATGTGAAAAAATTTCAGCACATACACACAAAGTACCCTTATTCACATACTCACAGAATATTTATGTCTACCAGCACAAAACTGGCAACAGCACAGATGTTTATTAATAGATGGGTGATTAAAATGTTATGTCTCTTAATAAGAAGAAGTAGTACTCATCAATTAAAAATAATAAAATATGCATGTAGTGTGAAATTCTACTTGTAGAACTCATAGAAAATGAAAGCTATTGATAATAATAGAACTGAAGTCAATAGTTGCCCAAGGGACAAGGATTGATTAGGATAGGACTCCAATGAGTCATAAACTTTTAGAAATGGGGGACTTTTTATTTTCTCCTTTGTCATTATACACACATCAACATACATCAAACTATATAATGTAAAAATGTGT
This sequence comes from Arvicola amphibius, assembly GCF_903992535.2. NCBI lineage: Eukaryota > Metazoa > Chordata > Mammalia > Rodentia > Cricetidae > Arvicola > Arvicola amphibius. The sequence continues at coordinate 79,252,274 of NC_052052.2, read as the reverse complement.
GTTTTGCTACTTGGCAATTATGACTCATTAAGTTTGTTGACAGTAAGAGAGGTAAAGCCTGTGTCAGTCTTAATCCCCGAGTTAAGCAGAGAACCCTGTTTGAAAAACACTTTATGTAAGTCTTTCCGTAGAATGCTTTATACTGAATTACACGAAAATCTAATTCTTAAACATTGTGAACTTGTTACATTTATTGGGTCTCTGGAAAGAAAGCAACTTAGTTGAACTATGGTGGACTCTGTGAATCAAGCAAGAAGTCATTTTTAAATTAAATTAGTTCCGTGTGTATATTATAGCATTGGTTCTACCCTATGTGCCTTGTTAGGTAAGATGGATACACAAAATCTCTTTGTGTCATATTAAATTTATGGTGAATAAGAAATGAGAATTTGTAAAACCAAACTGAATTGGCAAATATATGGCTTGGTATAATATAAACAGTATCCAAATTTTATTTTTTTCTTCATTAACCCTTTTAAAAAACAAATTTGTTTATTTATGATTTTATATTCCGGTTGCAGTTTCCTTTACCTCCTCTACTCCCAGTTCCTCCCTATAACCCCCCTTTTCCAAACCCCCAATTTACCCCTCCTCCATTTCTGTTTAGGGAAGGACTGACAGGTCTCCCATTAACAACATTTGGTATCCAAAACATGAGATACCAACTTACAGTAAGAATACCAACTTCCCCATGTATTAAAGCTGGACAAGGTGACCCAGTATTAAGAGTAGGGTCACAAAAGCCTGTAAAAGAAAGTCAGAGATGGCCCCTGTTTCCACTGTTAGGAGTTCCACAAGAGTATCACCCTATACAACTGTAACATATATACAGAGTGTCTATGTCAGTCCCATGCAGAATTCCTGGTTGTCAGTTCAGTCTCTGTGAGCCTCTATGAGCCTAGGTCAGTTGATTCTGTGATATGGGATGTCCTCCTGTATATGTGTTGCTCTTATCCGTTAATAAATAAAGCTGTTTTGGCCTATGTCAGGGCAGAATATAGCCAGTCTCAAAGAGATATGTAGAGGGATTAGGCAGAGTCACAGGTATGACATGCAGCTGCTGAAAAGAGACAGACATCATATTGGAAACTTACCAGTAAGCCACAGTCTTGTGGCGATACACAGATGAAAAGAAATGGGTTAATTTAAGTTATAAGGTTAGCTAGAAATATGCATGAACCACTGACCAAACAGTGTTTGAATTAATATAGTTTTTGCGTAATTATTTGAGTCAGGGTGGCTGCTTAAAAAAATGGCACTAACCATTTAGGGCATAAATTATCATAAGACCTAAAAAAAAGCTTAAAAAAAAAAAAAAAAGGAGGGCTTTTAGACCCACAAAACCCAGAGTCAATTAGAGCTTCTTGGTAGCCTCATTTTTTTTTTCCAGATAGGCTCTGTTTGCTAGTGTAGAGACACTGATCCTTTAAGAGAAGGTTTCTTGACTAAGCATTATAGCAAAAACTGTATGACTTTAAGAGATGGCTTCCTGGTTCATACTGGAAGCATAAACTCTGGCTCTTTGGGAGGTCCCGCACTAAATGGGATCTGTGAGCAGTGTATTACTAGTTGCTTAATGGAGCTGGGGTGGTGAGCATGACTCACAAAGGCAGTGAACATACCTCTGCCATGTTGAATGGGGCAGAACCATTGGGCAGGACTGTGGAGTTGGCCCTAGTCCACTCACTTAGCATTTAGATTTTTAAAAAAGGTATTCCTGGTCAGAAAATGATTACAGATTTGCAATAAAGACATACTCAGACAAAAAAAAAATCTCTAAATCAATCACAGTGTTGGGCAAGTGTACAGGGGCTTATAAAAGAGAAGAAAGAGTACAAAAAGTCTCAGATTAAAGTAGTAAAGATAATAAAAATGTTTAGAAGAAATAGAGTAAAAAAGAAGCCATGTAAAGATGGAAAATACACAGAGAATCTGAATTATGTGTTTTCTTTTAATTTCTTTCACTGTGAATGAGCTAAGTTCAGAGAGACTTAGCTAAGTTGTATGGGGTGCTAAGTTAAACATATATATATATATATATATATATATATATATATATAGATATAGTGCTATATTGCTAGAAGTGCTTCATATATATATATGAAGTCTATCTTGACTTCAAAATTTGAGTTTAAGGATATGTTACTTTGGAAAAGAGTTTCTGATTTGTTTCCATTGAGGATGGGAACCTGTAGATTCCTTCTAGTCTAGTGTGGTTTGATGGGACAAGATCCTCAAAAGGTCTATGTAAACCCTAAAAGTATTTCATCTAAAAAAGCAATGTCTAACTTCCTAAAGTAATTGTTTATAAACATTTGTTTTCATTCGAAGGGGGTTGATTATAAATGGGTAAATGGTCACAGTCAATCTCTTTCTAAAATGAGGAGCGATATAAAGATGAATACATTACATTGGTATGGCTCTTAGTCTGCTCATACAAATTTAAGGTCAATTTGTTACACTGTGCATATGTATATCTGTTTTTGTTTAAGGTATTGTGTTTGTGCAGCACATGTAAAAATGTAATATATAATTAAGAAATACAGGTTAATATATAGTCATCTAAAATCATCAAACTTTTAGTCATGTTAGGTTTTCTAGATTTACAGAGATATAATTGAGTTAGATAGATAATCCTTAACACTTCAAAGACCTAAAGAATATGGCATTTAAAAGTTTTTAAGAACTTAGACCTTTCTTGAAAGTGAGACATATCTGCTTCTGGTGAAAATTGGGCTAGGAACAAGTCTGGTCACAAGAGATGGCCAGTTCAGGCTATGTATCTCCTATTGCTAGGAGTCTTAGCTGGGGCCATCCTTGTAGATTCCTATGATTCCCTTGCACCAGGGGTTTACCTGACCAGTATTCAGTTTTTCAATATAAGTCCTGACAAAATCCAACATTAGTAGAATAAAAAATTGTCTCAATCATAAGCCAAGGAGAAAGGATTTATTGTTGAAAAATTGTATGCCTGTTTGTGTGTGTGTGTGTGTGGTGTGAAAATCCAAGAAACCATTATTGTAATATAAGAATATTTATATTGTTGATTGCTGTCTGTTATATAAATTCTTACCTATATTTAAAAAAATAGCATCAGATGTATGCTAAACCTAGTAATATATATATATACATATATATATATGTATAAGTTTTAGCTTTGTTAGATGATTTTTTTTCTTAACCTAACACCATTTGAAACAAGATTCTGACTAATATATATGCATTAATATAGTCGTGTGAAATTCTAAGGACCTCAATGCACAGTACACCTAAATAAATGTTATCCACCGTTAATCTAGCCTTTTCCTATTTAACAGCCACATCATATGAAGAATTAATTCATTAAAATCCTGTCTCTATAAAGCAAAGTTGTATTGCATTTTCTTCTATTGCAACAAGTAAAGTTTTTTTTTTAATTTTTAATTTTTATTTATTTATTTTATTAAAAATTTCCACCTCTTCCCCTCCTTCCACTTCCCTCCCCCCTCCCTCCCTCTCCAGGCAGCAGTCAGGGTTCCCTAAACTATGGGAAGTCCAAGGTCCTCCCTGCTCTCCCCAGGTCCAGGAAGGTGAGCATCCAAACAGACAAGGCTCCCACACAGCTCATCCATGCAGTAGAATCAAAGCCCAATGCCATTGTCCTTGGTTTCTTAGTCAGCCTCCACCATCAGCCACATTCAGAGAGTCTGGTTTGATCACATGCTCCATCAGTCCCATTCCAACTGGCCTTGTTGATCTCCCATTAGATCTGTCCCACCGTTTCAGTGGGTGGAGGCACCCCTCGCAGTCCTAACTTCCTTGCTCATGTTCTCCCTCCTTCTGCTCCTCATTAGGACCATGGGAGCTCAGTCCAGTGCTCCAATGTGAGTCTCTGTCTCTATCTCCATCCATCACCAGATGAAAGTTCTATGGTAATATGCAAGATATTCATCAGTGTGGTTATAGGACAAGGCCAGTTCAGGCACCCTTTCCTCTGCTGCCCAAGGAACAAGCTGGGGACATCTCCTTGGACACCTGGGAACCCCTCTAGAGTCAAGTCTCTTGCCAATCCTAAATGGTTCCCTTAATTGAGATATCTACTTCCCTGCTCCCACATCCACCCCTCCTCCATCCCAACCATCCCATTTCCTCAAGCTCTCCTCATCCTCCCCATTAAAACTCTAATTAACCCAATCAAAAAAAAGGGGTACTGAACTGAACAGAGAATTCTCAACAGAAGAAGTTCATACGGCCAAAAGATACTTAAGGTCATGCTCAGCCTCCTTAGCAATCAGGGAAATGCAAATCAAAACAACTCTGAGATATCATCTTATACCTCTCAGAAAGGCTAAAATCAAAAACACCAATGATATCTGATGCTGGAGAGGATGTGGAGTAAAGTTTTATATTATAGAGAAAAGAGAGCATTTTAACAAAGTCTGATTTGCAAAACTCAAGACTTCATTCTTTTCCAACTCACAATGACTCTGCTCAGAATAATAATGGCAACATTAAAAGCATGATATCAAAGACATTTATGGTATTTCTCTGACTTCAGACAAACCTGAAGTTAAATCCCCTCTGAGAACAAATGGTATGAATTCTGAGTTTTTACAACAATATTTGACACTCCCCTTGTCAATGTGAGTACTTGACTACTCTTGGACCTGAAAACCATTCTTCAGTTTGAACAGTACAGTGTATACCAAACAGAGGATACACAAGAGTATGGTAGGGAGTCCCTTATGTTCAGCTGAATGTCTCTGAGGCCTTTAAAAAGCACATACTATTCAACATCTCAGTTTCTTTTTTGACCAAATGGAAACTACAACGCATGGTCTGTGTGCCTGTTTTGGCAGTTAAAAATGAAAAGACCAGGAAAGAGAATATGAGCCACAAAGTGCTTTAACACCTTACTTAAGTAACAGTCATCACCATAATGGACTTACTTAGGCATAGAACCCATATCTCTAAGAGCAAAATTTTAGTTGTAATAGTTAGAAGTAGAGAGATTTATTGCTAGAAGTGAACAACATACTTGTGAAACCTCTTCTAATATAGATTTTACAGACATAAATTATGTCTTCATCTATGACAGTAACCACTGTTACATCTGGTAGGCCCAATACAGTCTGTCCCCAAGGTCTTTAACTACCCAGGGTTTTCCTGAGCAATCTGCACTCCACAACCATCAAAACATCTCCCAACACTGACTCTGGTGCTTTTTTTTCTTTCCTCTAAGAAGTCTTTATTAAGTCCTCCTCCTTTTCTGGGCCCTTGAGGCCAGGGAGGTGATTAATGGCTCCTGAATTATGATCCAACCAGAAGGGCTGTTGGTGGAAATTTATACTCAGTGTGGTAAGCTAGAATTCTCTCAGCCCAGGTAGTCGACATTCATTGCAGAATTTAATTGTAAGAGTAGTAGTTAATGAGAGAACAGGGGAAGAGGGTAGCCCAGGAGCTGAGAATCTGGGCTGAAGGCCAGTGCTCTCAGCAGTGGAGTACAGCTGGGAGGGATGGATCATGGAGTGGACAAACTGCCACTGTAGAGTGGGTTTCTCACCACTCTGATATTTTATCAAGGAGAAAACTAAAAGCATACAGAGATGATATGAGGGTGATTGGAATGATGATCCTTTTGTAATAAGTTCCTCATCTTTCATGAATTATTCTGTGCGTAGAAAACTACATAAGCACGAAGGCTAGTTTCCAAAAGAGTACTCTAATATTAGATATTACCAATATGTTTTACAAGTGAGATGAATTGAAGTTAAGAAAGATCTAGTGACTTATCCAAGATCATACAGAATGCCTTAGTTTTAGGATTCTACACAGATTGTTTCTGACTTTAAATATCTTTGCTGATATCACTGGTACTGCTTCATTCAATGCTCTTAGCTTTTATAGTTACTGTATAATTACCATAAGCCAAGAACTCATTTTATTTACATCTGCATAGCACAATCAAAGTTTCTCAATAAAAAAGCTGTGATTTATGTAGAAAATATTTCCAAGGCTATGTGGCCAGGATGAGACAGAACTTAATATTCAAACCAAAGTCTGTCTGCTTGGAAGATAATTATTTCAGCTGCCACCATGATTGGCTGAAAATCCTATGAATTACCAACACTGTCACTATAATGCCTAATGCTGAGATCTCAATAAAGTTATAAATATATTCAAGACTGAGATGTTGCTTGATTTGATCATAAGGGCTAGTTGGTTTCAATGTGGTAGGATTAGATAAGTTGAGGGCAACAGGGTGAGAATGTTAAAACATATTTATATATGTATTAGCTTGCCTTAAATATGATCAGTTCAAGAGGACAGAGAGAACCTGTTTCCTTAACTGATTACAGTCTTTATTGATCAACAGAATCAGTAGGGATCAAGAATTCAAAGTTTTAGACTCAACCTCTGTCCACACTGAAAGAACTTAGGGATCAATGAAACCATATTGTTGCATCTTACTAAAAGATTAGGTGAACCTGACTGCCAAATGTCTGAAAACATTTGAGTAAAGTAATGATGAGAACAAATCATCAGTTTTACTTGCCTATAAAACCAAACAAGTAAATGTCTGTGCTATGATTGTTGCAGAGTTTCAATCAGCCATTATCACTGGCAATTTTATTTTTCAATAGAGTTTTATTTATTTTCATTTGAAATTGTTTTCTGTTATGAAAACAAGACTATTCTGGCAGTGCCAGTTGGTTAGGAGGGGATTATATTTCCAACACTAGCTTTTGTACTGATCAATCTACTACTAAGTATGTCTTTCCTTTCCCAGCTACCGCTACCTGGCTATTAATATATGTTTCATTTTGTTTCTAATTGTCAAATTATCCTTTATTCCTAGTAAAAATTAGAAATTTATTCATGCATTTAATCAATATTTTCTAAATACATATTTTGTATCAAGAACTTTTCATTCTTATTTTTATTTTATTTAATTAACATTTTTTAATTTATTTTACATATCGACACCACAGTTTCCACTTCCTCTTCTTGTTTCCTCTCCACTCCCCACCTGCTATCTGTACCCCTCCCTATCTACTTCATCCATTCCTCTTCTGGCTTCATTCAGAAAGTGGCAAGCCTCCAGTAGACTTGAACAAAGAATGGCACATCAAGTTGAGGCAGTACCAAACTCTTTCCCTCGCATTAAGGCTGGGTGAAGGAATTCAGCATAGGGAACAGGTTCCCAAAAGCCAGCAGCGGCCAGTCCTGACCTCACTACTAGGAGTCTTACAAACAGACAAAGCTACACAATTGTCACACTCATGCAGAGTACCTAGGTCATTCCCATGCATGGTTCCTAACTGCTGTTCCAGAGTCTGTGAGCTCCCTTGAGCTCAGATCAGCAGTCTCTGTGGGTTCTTCAATCATGACCTTGATGTCTCTGGCTCCTACAATCCCTTTTCCCTTTCTTCAGCAGGGATCCCAGAGCTCAGGCCAGTGCTTGGCTATGGAAATCTGCTCAAGAAATTTCCAATTGCCAAAGGCATAGAGATAATAAAGCCAGTCCAGAATCACTTCACATAATAGAGCCACAAATAAGACTGTGTATGCACTTATTTATGTGAGGAGGTTGTGGGGTAGCAACTCTAAAACATTCAGCAGCAGTCCAAAAATCATGCTTTAAATTCCTCACAAGGCATCAAGGCCATGCCAATCTGGGTGCCCTGTGCTGCTACCTGGGGCCATGATGACAACCAAGTCCAGGTTACTTCCATAGACTATGTTTGGGTCTGTTGTCCTATCAGAGTCAAGGTCTATAATGTCCACGGCCCATGGTGCTGCCATAGGTCACACAGACAGACGCCAAGGGTCTAGATTGCCTCCTATGGTCATGTTGATGTCTGACGGCCATGGCTGTTGCTAAGGGTCAGATCTTGGTCTATGGCCCTACCACGGCTAAAGTCTATGCTGATGTTTGTGGTTCCTGATACCATTGAAGGAAATGCCAATGCTAGGGGTCTGGATCAGCACTTGTGCCAATGTTTGTGTCCAAGTACCTTACTAAGGGCATTCCAATTCAAGTGGCCTGTGTAGTCACATGGACCAGACATGAGCTGCTGCCATGGGCCATGTTTGGGTTTCATGATGCAATAGCAGTCAAGGTCTGGGCTGGTATTCAAAGCTTATGTTACCATGGAGGTCATAGAAACCATACATGTTGAAATCCGAGGGGCCTGCTAAACCAGCCCTGTCTCTCACTGGCCCTGGGATAGCTGGCCCTGCCCTTCAGTGGACACTGAAGCAGGAGAACTGACACTCCCTCCACCCCCAGTCATAGGAGAGCTGACCCCAGCACTTGGGAGAGATGGCTCCACCTGTCAGCACAGGACTGGTGTAACTGGAGATGCTCTTTCATTTCCTGGCTGCCCAGATCCAAATAATCACACAGAAACTGCATTAATTACAACACGGTTTGGCCAACGACTTAAGTGTATTTCTAGCTAGCTCTTACATCTTGAATTAATCCATTTCCATTCATCTGTGTATTACCACAAGGCTGTGACCTAGCAGGAAGGTTCTGGGCATCTGTCTCCTTTGGCAGCTACTTGGTATCTCCCTGATTCTGCCTACTCAATCTATTCCAGTATGGCTATAGTCTTCACTGCCATAGGTCAAAGCATCTTTATTCGTTAACCAATAAAAGTAACAGATATACAAAAGGACATCCCACATCATGGGAGAGCTGGTCCTGACGACATGGGCCTAGGAGAGCTGCTCTGTCCATCTCCTGAGGAAGTAGTCCCAATTGCCCAGACCAACCAGCTAGGCTACTACCCAGATCAACATCCTGGGCCTTGGGTTGGTTTTCCATGCTATCTTTTAGACCACCAATCAGCTCCAAAATCATGACACAGAGACTTATTAATTATGATGCCTTTCCTAGCTTAGGTTTGTTTCTGGCTAGCTCTTTTAACTGAAAAATTTAACCTGTTTATCTACCTATAGCCTCAGAACTTCTAACCTTTCTTTCAGTATGCCTACTTTTCTGTTTTCTTCAGTGTCTAACTAGTTAGCTGGTGGATGCCTGGTTTCTGGTCCTAGGTCTGTCCCTCTCTTTCTCCCTCATTCTCTTCCTTCTTCCACCTTTATTTTCAAACCAAGATTTCTCCTCCTATCCTTTCTCTGACCAATCAGCTGCCTTAGGCAGGAAAGGTGAAACAGAGTCATATCTTTTCATAATGAAACACATGCAACAGAAACAAATAAAATATAATCTTACATTGTAAAACAAATGCAGCAGAAACAAATATAACACAGCTTTACACAGTTAAAGTAATATTCCACAGCATTAACAAATGTAACACATATTTACATAGTTAAAACAGCATTCCACAACAGGTTGGCCCACCCTAAGAACTGCCGCATCTGTGACCTGGTGGAGGGCACTGCAGAACAATAAGTACAGGACCTTCATGGCTTGGGGCAGCAACATAATATCCACAGGGAGTTTCAATGAGGGCCTAGTGAACCAGACCAATCACTGATTGTAATGAACATTTTGTATGCTGGACTGATTGGAAAAACAGGTACACGGCATGACACACTCCAGCCCCCAATGACACAAGGATGAAAGAAGAACTGCTGGAAAAATCAAAGAGGTAGGTGGGGTTTTTGTTTGTTTTATTTAGTTTTTTTTTTTTTGTAACTAATTGGGGGTGACATAATGCAGGAATGACATATGGATTTGGAGAGACTGGCAGATGAGCAGGATTAGAGTGCATGGTGTAAAATTTACAAAGAACCAATAAAGCATTACACTAAAAGAATCCTTACACACTAACAATGATGTAGGGTAAAAATAAAACTGGGGTAAAGTAGATAAGCAAAGAAGGATGGAAGAAGAATCTCAAGAAGGAGGTAGAAGTCGGTCAGATCTCATGATGAATCTTGCTAGCTACAACAGGTGTATGAGACAGCATGTTGCAGTGAGGCAAGTGAAAACAGACACAACAAAACTCCTGGCTTCTGCAGGCCATCTTTTTGACATAATAAACTAAATTCCTTTGGAAAGATGCTTGGAAGCCATACAGATTTCTAAATCTGTATTACTTATATACACACAGCTCTTGACATCAGTAAATTGTATTACAAATTGTGGCAATGGACATAGCCCGGGATTCTTGATTGTGTAGATTTTTTATTGAACCATTCAGTGTCTGAGAGAGCACCATAAAATGTATGTTCACAAAAGGAGGGGAAAATATTGCACTTTAGATGTTGACTATTCAAAAGTCCAGGGCAATTCCATTCTGTACTGAGCTGAACCACATGGATGACCACTTTCCTCATGCCCATATGTTTCTGCTGTGATAGGAAAATGCCAGGCTTAGAAGAAACTCAGGCAAAGACACATGAGAGATGAAACATTTTCTCCCTTGGGCTATGGATTTAACTGTTTCAATTTGTCAACAGAGAGAATTGCATTGACTCTGCTTCATTTTTTAGTTTAGTGATGCTTGAACAATTTGCACCACTTTTTTTTTTCAGGAGAATATGGCAAAAGTGATGAAATAAAGAAATATAAGGAGGAAGAAGGGAGGACAGAAAGAGGGATTAAAAGAGAAAGAGAGAGAGAAAAAACTAGGGTGAGAAGGAGAGACAGAGAAAGCAGACTACCTGTGTCCTCAAAGAAAAAGTTATGATGTAACTCCAGCAATGAGCAGTTTTAGGCAACATTTCCTCTTGGAGCACTTATTCTTTGTAGATTTTGGTCAAATCAGAAAAAGTGAAATATCTCTAAAAGATATGATATGGGAATTCATGTTCTTAAGATAAATGGTCTTCAGGCAAAAAAATTTAAAAAATTACAAATGTATTTATTTCTACTCTATTTTGTATCTTTATCTATTATACACATATACACATACACATTCTTGTGTGCATACATATGCACACATTCACACATGCACACACATGCACACACACACACACACACACACACACACACACACACACACACATGATACACTCTTCACTGCCAGCATCAGCAAAGATAAGACAAGCTGCCCCCTTAATGGGATATACAACTGGTTGCTGAAATGCAATAACAGACATTTCTAATCAATCTCAAGGTCCTGGTTTTTTCAAATGCTGAAAAAGACATCATGTGGCAATTTTATCACCTCAGGCATGAGTATTAGGGGTGAATACATTTGTAACACATAACAACTAAACTAATACCCAGTTGCTTCCGAATCCACATGCAGGGCATAGAGATTGGACTTCTTCCAAATGGTTAGGAGCTGGACCAAGATACCTCGATATGTTTACCTAGTGATAAATGTTGTCACCGGTATTCATGGCACTTACTGTGTGGAGTTTATGAGAAAGGACAGTGATTTATAACTGAGTCATGTGTCTGATAGGGTAGAGAAAAGGGTGTCCTGTGCAAAGTTTGAGGATGGTTTCTTTGGCCAAAGCAAATAGTGACTGTTTTTCTATTCTCTAACCAGCATCAAATTTCACTCTGATGCATTTTCAGTTTTTGCCCATCCCCCTTCTCCAATTCTTCCTGATTAGTTCCTAAAACCAATCCAGAATGACTTATGCCAAAGGAAAAAGAAGGAAGAAGAGAACGAGGTCTTATTTAAGTATCTTAATGTAGTAGGCATCAGCATCTTCATATAGTTTTCCTGCTCACCGTCCCGATCTTAATCTCAACTGATGACACTCACGCAGGGTTCACGGAATGGATAGGTAATAGAACTGCAATTCAAATTCAGCTCCATCCGACTCCCAGAATGTCTTTGCATCCTCCTTTACATGACACTTCTCTGTCTGCCATGCAGATCTTCCCGATCCTTGTCCTGCATAGTATTTAATGAACACAAACTTCCTATTATATGCTAGAAATTAAAGAATCAAAAATCTATCAACTAGAATGCCCATGTAGGGTCAGATTCTAGCCTTAAATTCCATGTATGCTGGAGGCTTGGCACTGATAAAGACCACACATCGGTAAGTACATCATAAGACAGAATATTTATTCATTCATTTATTAATTCTTTCAGCAAAGGTTTACTAAAAAAAACTGTTCTTGCCAGACTTTATTTTATGCTAGCATTTATCAGTCCTGGCTGCATATTAAAATAACCTGATACACTTAAGAAAATACTGATCCCTAGCTCATCCAAATAATTCTATTTAAAGCTCACTGGCTGGGATCCTGGCATCCATACACTTTAAAAACGTCCTTGGAAAGTATAGGAAGCATCTAGGGTTGAAAACACTGTTCCAGGCTCTAAAGGACATAGAACTGAATAAACAGGATAAATACTGATTGGATTCTAGGGCTATATGTACCCCTTTGCCATGTGTGAGATGGGGTAAATGGAGAGAGGGAGGAAATTGAGATTGTAAGTCTGGGTCGCACATAAATCATGTTGAGCCTTAAATTCAAGGTATTTGGATGATTTGAAGCAAGAGTATGACTTGAGACCAGAAGTACCTTCATATTTTTCATTTCTATACTCTATACTGAGTAAAGGAGTTTTCTTTTGAGAGGGTAAGTCTATTACTTATTTCCTGATGGCTTTAACCTTACAAGATCTCTCTCTCTCTCTCTCTCTCTCTCTCTCTCTCTCTCTCTCTCTCTCTCTCTCTCTCTCTCTCTCTCTCTCTCTCTGTGTGTGTGTGTGTGTAAGTTCCTGTAATAAATTAACTTCTAATCTAGTCTCTATGTTTTGTGTATGGAAGAAAGTGATGTAAAAATATCTCTGATGCAGTAGTACTTACAGGCTCAGAGGTGATGCAAGTCAGAATGTGACATCTGATTTGGTGAAAAGCATATTGTAGGGCAGATCTAGGTGACAGCTTTGCATGGCTTTGAGTTGCAAGAGTCATGAATGAACATGCAGAAAAGCATAATAATAATCACATAGGTGGAGGGATGTTACTTACAAAACAAAGATGGAGAACCTGGTGCTGTTCTAGGTTCTTCGGGCAGTTCAATATGGATGAACAAAAACGTAAGGAAGGCCAGGAGGTGGTGGTGCCTGCCTTTAATCCCAGCACTTTGGAGGCAGAGGCAAGTAGATCTCTGTGAGTTCTCTCAGCCTGGTCTACAAAAAGAGTTTTAGGTCAACCAAGGCTTCACAGAGTGACCCTGTCTTGAAAAAAACAAAACAAAAAGGAAATGTAGATTACTAGCTAGAAAAGTCAGCTGAGCTCAAGAAACAACTTGAGTCATGAGAAAGAGTGTCTTGATTTGAAATAATGCTTTTTCACAGGTAAAATAGGAAGTTTTACTTTTACAGCTACATTGGAGAGGTTATTCTGGTGCCTCTGTGAATAAGGATGGTTGCTGGTAGGCACTAGAAGCCAGAAACCTAGATGGTGACAGTCATAGATGATGAGAAAAGAGAAAATCCTCATTTAGTGGAATAAAAGTTTTCTATGAGAGGTCATTGCTTTATTGAGTCTTTTTTCCCTGTTTTGTTATTCTGAAACTATCAAAATGTAGTGGTGTTTTGAAGAAGACAAATGTGCCATAAATGTGTGCTAAAAACACTGTAGAATGCGTTTCCTCTGCCTTCACCCCTCTTTAAGGACGCCCTTACATGCCCACCACTCAACTCTGCTGACTCTCAGTGTTCTATGTTGGCTCTTAATAGCTATTGAGATGAATAAGCAAACCACACCAAGTGGAAGCATTTATAAACTCAGAAGATTTTGCAGTTGGGCATCATAGTCTGCATTTGTGAGCCACTTTCAAATCATGAATAGCATCTATATGGGTTTCATAATGAATCCAGAATCTGGATGAGTTTATTTCTTTGAGAAACAAAAAATTCCTTGTTTAGATTTTCACTGCACAATCAGATTGGTTCTTTCCTTTAAAATATATATATATATATTTGGTTTTTCGAGACAAGGTTTCTCTGTGGCTTTGGAGCCTGTCCTGGAACTAGCTCTTGTAGACCAGGCTGGTCTCGAACTCACAGAGATCCGCCTGCCTCTGCCTCCCGAGTGCTGGGATTAAAGGCGTGCGCCACCACCGCCCGGATTGAAATACAGTTGTATTATCTTTTTTCCTTCCCTTTCTCCCTCCAGGCCTTCCCATCTACACTCTCTTGAACCCCTCTCCTGTCTCCTTTTACTCTCAAGTTGTTAGCATCTTTTTCTTGGGTCAAAAGGTATTCACATTCTCCATATTTGTCTTTCTCAGTTGGGCAGATGCATCAGTTCCTGATTACAGTTTGAGTTTGTAAGGGTCAGGAGTTTTTGAAAGAAACACAAATGTGGTCATAGTAGAAGAAGGGAAGAAGAGAGATGTAGAGGTTTGATGTGAAACTTGTTTTGGAGTCTAAACCATTGTGAGACATAAGCAGAAACCTAAATGTTTACCTATGAGCTTAATCCATGTTATCTCTCCAAACACAGACCTTCTACCATCCTATGTCTCTGAAGGAAAGTCAAGCTATTATAATGACAGATGTAAAGGAAAGAGGGTGAAACAATTCAGGACCCGCTCAACATCTTCTAACATCTCTAATTCAGAGTCTGCTGTAATGACTAGCCAGTTTCTAATTCTTGGTGTATGTATAAAGATAACGGTGCCTATTTTACTTACAGTGTTGTTATACAAAGTGTCCACTAGATGTCACACATATATTCCAAAGATTCATTAAGTACTTGTATCTCTAGCCCCATTTTATAGATAAAGAACTTGAAGTACAAATAGAAGTGTTACCCATCTACTGACTAAAGACTCAGGGATGTCACACGTCTCAACATATTTAATTCTAGAACAATAACATAAAGTGAGGACTGTAATTCTGTCCACTGTTGTTTGCAATGTGCTTTGGAGAGCATTCCTAGTTCCTGCTCTGCTGGGCCTCCCCATGAAAGGAGATGTATCTTATTGATTGAGAATGACCTGGGATAGCAGAACGTGAGTGGAAGTGACAGCTTTATTGATTGAAAGCTTTCAAATTTTGAGTCTGCTTTGTCATATTTCATTTTTCTTTACCATTAAACTAACACAATCTGAGATTGAGGTTGCTCAGTCAGTGTGGGTCTCTAAATGAAAATAACAGAGGGAGAGTCATCACACCACACAGATAAGTAGAAATGAAGAAGAAGCCTGCCATGTAAGGGTCATTTGTTACACTGCTTGAAGTGACTAATACAGACTCTGAAGAAACTGACAGAAGGAGAAACTGGGCCAGAGGAGTACAGGTGAAGGTGAAACTTGAGGTATACATTATTTTGATCTGTGTGATTTTGGCCTTTGCATTACTATTCTTCCGCATTTCTAACCCATGTTGTTTTTCTATATTTTACAGAGATAGCTTTAAAACAATAGCTATAAGTTACTTTTAAATAAATTAATGAATGTATAGGTTTTTGGAGCTGGGGAGAAAATTGGATTAGGGCAGTGATTGGTGACTTCAATCTATTTATAATCTCTCCCTAGGTCTTTGTTTTTTGTTTTTTTGTTCTTTTTTCATACTGAGACTTCTCAGCTTGGTTGATCACCTTCCTGGACCTGGGGGGAGTTGGGAGGACCTTGGACTTAGCATAGAGTGGGGAACCCTGATCGCTCCTTGGCCTTGAGAGGGAGGGAGGGGAGGTATGGGTGGAGGGAAGGGGAGGGAAGGGGGAGAAGCAGGGGAGGGAAGGGGGAGGAGGAGCGGAGGGAGGGGGGGAGGAGGAGGGAAGGAGATGGAAATTTTTAAATATAAAAAAAATAAACCATGAGAAAAAAAAATTATTTTTACTGAGCTCTACATTTTTCTCTGCTCCTCTCCCTATGTCTCCCCTCCCCTTCAACCCTCTACCAAGGTCCCCATGCTCCCAATTTACTCAGGAGATCTTGTCTTTTTCTATTTCCCATGTAGATTAGATCTATGTTGGGTCCTCATTGTTTTCTAGGTTCTTTGGGATTGTGATTTGTAGGCTGGTTCTGGTTTTATTTGCTATATATTTAAAAAACCACCTATGAGTGAGTACAATTGATCCATTCATTTTCCTGAAAAATTCAAGATGTTGTTATTTTTTTCTGCTGTGTAGTACTCCATTGTGTAAATGTACCACATTTTCCTTATCCATTTTTCAGTCGAGAGGCATTTAGGTTGTTTCTAGTTTCTGGCTATGACAAACAATGTTGCTACTAACATAGATGAGCACATGTCTTTGTGGCAAGATTGAGCATCCTTTGGATATATACCCAAAAGTGGTATTTCTGGGTCTTGAGGAAGGTTGTTTGCTAATTTTCTGAGAAATTGCCACACTGACATCCGAAAATGCTGTACCAGCTTGCATTCCCACCAATTTCTTGAGTTCTTTGTATATTTTGGAGAGTGGTGAAGATCTTTTCCCATTCAGTAGGCTGTCGTTTTGTCTTGTTGACCACGTCCTTTGCTTTACAGAAGCTTTTCATTTTCAGGAGGTCCCATTTATTAATTGTTTCTCTAAGTGTCTGTGCTACTGGTGTTATATTTAGGAAGTGGTCTCCTGTGCCAATGCATTCAAGTGTACTTCCCACTTTCTCTTCTATAAGATTCAGTGTGGCTGGCTTTACGTTAAGGTCTTTTAAATATGCTCTCTTTTTTCTATTTGATATTTTTTTCTTTTTTGTCAAAAATTAGGTGTTCGATGGTGTGTGGATTAATATCTGGGTCCTCGATTCAGATCCATTGGTCTTCTTGTCTGTTTTTAATGCCAATACCAGGTTGTTTTCAGTATTGTAGCTCTGTAGTAGAGTTTGAAGTCAGGGATTGTGATGCCTCCAGAAGTTCTTTTATTGTACAGAATTGTTTTGACTATCCTGGGTTTTTTGATTTCATATTTTTTGTAATTTACTTTTTAAAAACTATCTTTTCTCATTTTACATGCCAAATCCAGTTCCCATTCTTTCCCCTCCTCCAGCTCACTCTTCCTTTCCCTTCACTCCATTCCCCATCCACTCCTAAGAGAGGGTAAGGCTTCCCATGGGGAGTCAACAAAGTCTAGTACATTGTTTTGAGGCAGGACCAAGGCCCTCTCCAATATATCTAGGCTGAGCAAGGCATCCCTTCTGAAAGAATGGTTTCCAAATAGTCAGAACAAGCAGTAGTGATGAATCCTGGTCTCACCGTCAGTGGCCCCATGGTCTGCCCCAGCAGTACCAAGCCGCCCACAGTTAGAGGACCTAGTTTGTTCCCTTGCTCTCAGGCTGGAGTTTCATTTTCTAAGTGTAAAACTTCTCATGGTAGGATTTAGGAAGGAATTGAGAATTGATGTTTTGCACAAGGTACCTGTTATGATGCTCATAATGATGGTGGTTATGCTGGTGCTTTGCAAACTGCCTGTCCCAGTGCAATGTTGATAAAAAGGTACAACACACCTTTGTGCAGTGTTTAGGGATATATTACTTAAAATTAGGACTAGAATTAAGCAAACATGGCAGGAGGCTGTGCATGTTCTATACCTGTATAGAAAGAATGTTTCTTTGCTTAATTTCCTGTGCTTATTTCCTGATTGCTTTAAACACCTACATTGAAAATTGAATGATACAAAGCATGTGATGAGAGCTTCTCTTCATATTTGACCTAATGTCATTGTATATATTCAAGCTACATTAATGAGGGTGCTCCTTTGGAAAATTAGGAATTTGTTTTTTATAGAAAAAACACATTTAAAAGTTCAAAACCATGCTATGGTTCAGTCAATTTTGTTTTTTAAACATTATGTATGTTTGTTTAATAATCGTTACATGCTTATTTCTGCTTATCTTTCTTTTACCTTGCATTCTGTGTCATTATCATAACTTCAATTTTCAAACTTTCAAATTCTCTGTAGTGTCTTTCTAATCATCGTCAGCTTTTTAAGTTTGCAGAAAACAATTTCTCTTAGAAATTTCTATTTAATGTTTCCAAATGGAACTGCATATAGGCACAAAAATGTTCGATGAAAATTTCCTATGTGGTTGTCTAAATTATATCTAAATGCCCAAGCTGAAGAACCTTGGGTCATTCATATTCTAAAAGGAAACCAAGGATGAGACCTTACTTCTCCACTGATGACTGACTCAGTCAATCATATTCTTGCAGACATTAGCATCCTTCTTCCAGAATCCTCAGTCAGTTTAAGATGTGAGAACAATTAAAGGTTGAATGGTCAGCTTTGTATGGAGACCCGTATTACTCCATTCAAGGCTCAGAGAATATCAAGGGAGAGCAAAGAAAGAAGGCAAGAGCTGGATGAAGGAAAGAAGGACCATGAAGGGCTGTGCCATGTCCAAGACATGGCTATGGAATTCAAGATCTCACAGAAGGCAGAGCCCAGAAACATTCAGTCATTGATGAGAGAGGAGACCATGGGCTCCCCTGTGTCCAGGTAACTTATGGTAGTCATGGACTTCTGGAGAAAAATGACTTATTTTCATTGGTGATGTAGCTATTAGTTAGGTACACATAATCCAGTGGGTATATTTACAACACTGTCCATGCTACTGGCCCATGCTAAATCCAGTGGATCCAAAAGGAAAAGAAACACAAAGCAAATGGCACCAAATGACTTGAGAACTTGGTGTGTGGATGTTAATGAGGGTTAGAGAAGGGTGAGTGAGTATAAGTGGAGGGATTAAAGTGGACATCATAAATCATAAAAATATATGAAATTTTCAAGAGATAAATTAATAAAATATTCATTTTCAGTTTTAATAATCTCAGGAGGGGAAAGGAGCTTGATGCCTGCTCTCTGTCTCTTATGTTGACTGACATGTTTCTCACATTATGTCATGTTTTCTTCTGCAATTTGATGTTTACACATATTACATATTGTTATTTGTCATTTTAAGTACAGAATGTTTCCTGGTCTGGTTTCAATTATGGCTTTGTCAGTAGTAGGTATATGTTCTTGGGAAAATTTTTATATTTTTCTATGCACAGTGTATGAATTTAACACTAAGAATAACAATACAAGGAGAGGATGTGCCTTATCATAACACCGGTGTCTCCTTTTAGACAGTTAAAACATCTTCTTGAGTTATTAATGAATGTGTTTTCAACTCCTACTTGTACTTGGTATTCTAATGTGTACTGGGAATTCTCTAGTGAATGAAGAACCGTTATCTGTGAAGCTCTAATGTTTATGGTTTAGTCAGGGGTTAGAAAGATACAGTAAAGATGGATGCCCAAATGAGATTTTTTTGGTTTTTGTTTTCCTGTTTCTACAGTGTCCTTGAGCTGGGATGGTTTCACATTTTTAAAGAGTTAGGGGAAATACAGCAGAAACTCATCTGTGGCCCAAAAAGCCTGAAATATTTAGCATCTGTCCTTTAATAGAAGAGTTTACTGGTTCATTAAAACATACAGGCAGCATTCAATACATGCTTTCCACATGCCAATTCATAATCTAAAGTTCCTTGAATGGGATTCTGATTAATTTCTATACCCCTTCAATTTTTCTATAGGCTTATCATTGACCTTGCAATAAAAAATTCAATCTTTTCAAATGGACATAGGTTTTGCTTGAGTGATCCCTGAGCTTTCACAACTTCATCCAATTACATACACTCTTACTCCCCTGCCCCACTGGATTTCTTGCTGTTGAGTAAATACTGTACACGTATTTCAGTCCAGGGCATTGTAGCTTCACTACCTGCCCTCAGCCTTTGTGATAATGAATTTCCAATTTGTTCTTCAGGACTAAGGACCAAAGTCACTCATTTTGGAAAACCTCCTTGTGTTCTCTTTACCACATTGCTCACATTCTCTAATCTCCATCTTTTCTGACTTCTGGTACATGTGTTGATCTCATATTTTCCTCGGTGGTGTTATTACTGTCACCTTCAGAAGTCAGTTTCATGAGGACAATGGTTCTTATCATCTCTTATTATTTTATAACATCCTTACCTTATGCATAATAAATGCTAAGTGAATAAATGAGTGGATATAATAGTTTCATGTTTGTGCAGAAAATGAAGCTAGACATTTTATGGACTTCTTTCTATATGAACCGGGTACCCTTCTTTTTCAGGGAAACACACCCTCAGTGATTTTCTGTGACTGATTTTAAATATCACTTTATTCTTTCTGTATAATTAATGGAGACCCAGTGAGCTGTTTGTGTTGATACATCATCTGTACCATGCAGAAAGTGCATTTGTTACAGAGCTATCTAAGCCAAAGCTAATGAAACATTTGCAAATGTCCTGATTTACAAAGAGAAAATTGGTTTACCTGAATGACAAGGTCTGTGTGCAGAGGAAATATTCTTCTTTACACTTTCCAGAAGTATTCTGGGAAGTCTCAGAACCCCAGAGAAACACACAATGACCAAAGACCAGAGGTCATTTTGAGGAAGGCAAGGTTCCAAGGATCAACATTACCCATGACAGCCCTCATGTGGACCTCAGGGCCCTTACAAACTCCTGAAAACTGCCCACAGAATGGATGTTTGTATTGTTACCATGTCCTGGAGAACACAGAAGACTCCTCAGCTTCTTGTTGGCACCTGTGTCAGTCCAGTGGTGAAGCACGTGCTCTAAAAGAATTCAGAATTGCTCTAATATTTAAACGTTTATGTTAATTTTTTAACATATTCTCTTTCTCTCTCCCTCTTTCCCTCTGTGCAAGTGTGTGTATGCCCTTGTGCTAAGATGAAAGCCAGAAAAAAACTGGTGAAAGTGAGTTCATTCCTTGAAATTGGCAGATTCGGGATAAAACTGAAACAGTTAAGTTTGGTTGCAAATACGTTTACCCTCCGTTCCATCCCACTTGTTCAGTTCTCTCTGTCTCTGTCTGTCTGTCTGTCTGTCTGTCTGTCTGTCTGTCTGTCTGTCTGTCTGTATCCATGGCTCTCTCTGTCTCTCTGTCTCTCTTTCTTTCTTTGAAATAGCATCTCACTTTATAGACTTGGCTCTCTTGGACCTACGTATACCGGCCTGAATGTATGGAGATCTGTCTGCCTCTGTCTCCTGAGTCCTGGAATGGCTGACATACCCAGAATACTTGTCAATTTATTTAAAATGCAATGAAGAATAGGGAGTAGATGTGAATATAAGTTCTGAAAGGGTAATTTCTCTCTCTGTTAATAGTCTCAACCTTTCTTCACCCAGTGTGAAGATGAGGCGATCCAAATCTTTGGGAGAGCTAAATGCCCAGGGCTTCATAGAAAACACACATACATAAAAGATTAAATCCTGACAACTCATTGTTATTTCTACATTTCTCTGTTGGTCACTGGAAAGACAAATTTTGGTTATTATTCTGATATTTTTCTGTTCACTTACACATTTTTTGCTCTGTTCATATATGTGTTCTTACTTTCTCATACCATTCATTTCCTCAACAGGACTTTAAAAAGTGATTGATCACAAACTAAGTATACCTGAGAAGGGTTTTGCCTTCAATAAAAACTCAGCCAGGCTGCAAAAATTAGAAAATGAAATTCAACTAAGAGAAGACATTTATTATTTCCTTTTCA
Organism: Arvicola amphibius; assembly: GCF_903992535.2. Lineage (NCBI taxonomy): Eukaryota > Metazoa > Chordata > Mammalia > Rodentia > Cricetidae > Arvicola > Arvicola amphibius. The sequence continues at coordinate 79,230,860 of NC_052052.2, read as the reverse complement.
AATATATATTTTTAATTGATATTAAAGTAATAAAATACATACATCGACTAGACCCAAAAAGAATAGAAGAAAGAGTCAGAGAATCCAAGAAGGGACAGAAATACAAAAGTACATGCTTGCTGGAGGAGACACTGAGGAGAATAAATCAATGGGTTCTGAGATTATAATAACACACATGTTAGGCTATTGTGATTCTTATATGCTACATATTCCAGGAGAAGATTTTTATTATAAGCTTAAAAAAATCTATTGCAAAATAATTCTATACTCTGTTCTCCTCAACAGTGAAAAGTGCTGATCAAATAAGAAATATCAGTTTCTCTTGCTATTGAGATATTTAAAGTTTTAGCAACCCCGGTGGCCTTGCTAAAACACTAAAAGCTACTAGATGTTATAACCACTAAATTATACTTAATTATATTTAATTCAACCAATCTATCTTATTCACAGGAAACTGAGACTTAGAGTAAATGACCTTATCAAATTATGTGACTTCTAAGTGAGTCAGCTGGGTGCTATGGCAGGGATGGGAAGATGACTCTCTAACCCAAGATAAATGATATACCTAGAAACAAATAGTAAAATATGGGATATTTACGAATTCCCAATATAAGTCCTCTTTTCACAAATAAAATTCTACTGCCCCCAGTGAGTCCCTTTGTCTCCCATGGTGTATTTTATATTCTTCGGTGATATTTCATCTTTTCCAGTGAGATTCTATCCTCCCTAGTGAGAGATTATCCTCTCCAAAGAGATGCCATCTTGTATGAAAAACCCACACTCTCCAGTGTGATTCCATTTTCTACAGTGAGATATTCCCCTTTCCACTAAGGGTCTACCTTTGTGAGTGAGTTCTCCTCACTCTCTTCAGTGAAATCTCCTCATCCCCAGAAAGAGCCCTTACTCTTGAAGGTGAGACTATCCTCTTTGGTAAGATCCCAAGATCTTCTCTGAGATCCCACCATTCTTAGTAAGAATCATCCCCTGTGCTGAGATCCCACACTCTGAAGTGGTAGTTCATTTGTTCCTGTAAGATTCCATCCACACCAGTAGAACATAGTTCTCACTTGGAAGTGGCTGAAATAGAAATAAACAATACATAGAACACTTGACCCTGTGATAAAGCAACACAATCAGACTTTCCTACAACGTGACCTTACTTTAAACATCCAGTTTGGATGGTGAAGATCATTTATAAAAGGCAGCATCAATAAGAATGTATCAGTTCTAACCAAACAGGAAGTTAGAAGAGAAAGGATGACTTAGCGATGCACAGTGTAGTGTATGTACTGTTTACCACAGCTTCCTTTTATGCTCTTAGAGGTTATGCTCCTACAATACTAAAAAGAAAACTGAAAGGTGGAGATGTATGAAATGGATCATCCAACAGAGAAAAACCTCACAGCTGTGTAACTTAATGACATATCTATTTATAAATCTTAAAATTATATGAGAAAGAAGTTTGAGAAGGCCCATGGGATATTATGCCTAAATCATAAATCTCAGTTCAGAAAGGGAGTAAAAGGACAAGGTGGCTCAAACAAATGGGCCACCAAAACAGCAACAATAAAACTTATCATCCAGACATCTGAACAAACCACCTCAAACTATGCATCCACTGAAATGATAGCCTAGCTCCAAAGGATAATTGCTATATGCTTGTTATGATATTAATTAATAAAATGCTTTGAAAGGAAAGATAAACAAGTATGAACCAGTAAAATCACAACCCAAATATTCAACAAAGCAAAGGCAAATTCCATGTTCATTTATGTAAATATGGTATATGAAATCTATGCCTTAAGTTAACGTTTTAATTGTGTTTGCTTAATTAAAAGATCTGAGTATGGAGAAAATCATACATAAAGTTGATAAATCAAATAACCTAATAAGAACATACTCTTTAGAAAAATAATGCTAAAGATTAAAAAATAATTCTAGTATTGATTTTGAAGAAATGTGATTATATTTGAGAAGCAAAGCATGAATGTGAAGCTGTAGAGCTTTGTAATTATTTATATATTTAAATATTTCATTTACTTGTTTTTCTCAAACTAAGAGCATATTATATATTTTAGGATATAAAACAGAAATATAAAATAACTTACATTGAAGAGCTTCTGAAATTATAAATGGAATAAACCAACACAATATTTACGGACAGGTATCATCATTGAGTACTGATTTAATGCAGTGACTTTAAAAATTATTGGAGTTAAAAATATGTTTTATTGCATATGAACTGTAATGTCCAGAAATGCTTATAGAATAGGAAAAGTTTTGCTTAACACAAATGTACATATTCAACCTGAGCTATTTTCATATTGATTTTTACATAGCTATTTTCATGTGCTCAGTCAGAATCACTTTGTTTTATTCAAGGTTATATCTAGAAAAAATGATCTTTTTAAAAGTGTTTCAGTACTCTTGCCTCATACTATAAAACAAACATAAAAACAATTCCATCAACACTGAAATAATGGGAATACTTTTGATGATACTGATATTGGCTATAAAATTTTAACATATATATATATATATATATATATATATATATATATATATAGCTGTCAGACCAAATCATTTGATGTCAATGTATTTTATACTATTGGTTGAGATCCTAGGCTTCAACAGCTGAGCCATCTGTCCAATCCATGTCAATATATTTATTCTTAATTAATATGATTCTTAAATTCTAATTAATAATGATTTCAAAGATAGAGTATTTTGAAAATCTGTCCATAATAAAGTTTTCAGCTAACTTTCCTAAGACTGAGGTCAGCAACAAGCACTTTGGTTCCAGTGCACTCTGGTAAGTAACCTCTTGTCAACAGAGGTCAGCCACTGGCATATCAAGTACCTTGTGATGTCAAGACTCAGAGACTGCAGTCTAAAAACAAGAAGCTATCAAGTTTTTAACACATGTTGCTATAGATAGGCATAGGTTTGAACTTCAAACCAACACCAAACTTAAAGCCATACTGAGGTAGTGTACTAAATTGATACTTTGTTAGTAAGCTCAACTGAAGCCTTACGTGCCACTGTTTGCTAAGTATCTGCACAGAAAATTGTTTTTGCTTCACATGGTTTGTGTTTAATACATGTCTTGGTTGATAACCCATAATATTGTGTGGGGACAAACACACACACAATCAGAGGGGGGGGGGGTGTTTGACCCTGGCTGTGCACATCTATAATTTAATACCCTTTGGTGTGAAGACAGTCCTTCAACCATGGGGAAGTTACACTTTGTTCCTAAATCTCCTACTCTTTCTGTGGCTCTGTGTCTTTGTTTTTCTCATTTTTAATGTCAGTATCTATAAAAGGGGAATAATAAACAGAGCCTGTCCTCTTCTTACAAATTCACTTTGAGAAGCCTATAAATACTGGAAAAGCAACATGGAAATCATAATAAGCTCTGCTACCCTGGTGGGTTTGACCCATGTGACTTTACAATACCTTTTGAAAAGAGAAGTGGTTCTGTATTAAATCCTTAAGTTGGTTATTGTTTGCAATAATCTGTGTACTTACTTGTTGGACACCTCTTCGCCTCTCAATGCTCAATTCATTATGTTCCACATCACCTTTATGCTACAGCCTAGTTTAAAACATCAAAAGTCACTTTGGTATCTCCCATGTTATCAAATGGCTGCTTCTCTGCTGTATCTTTTGTGCCATATCTAAGGCTGAGTTCAGTAACTGACTCTTTTTTGATGACAGATGACCTTAAGGCAGGATGAAAAGTCAGAAGAATGTTTTCCCTGTCAAGATCGATATGCCTTTAACCTTCCTTCCCTCTACCCTTGGGGAAGAGTCTCTTCTCACCTCATTGGCAGCTTCTGACCACTCACACTGCTTTCACTTCATTTTTCCCTTCCCTGACCTCCACCACTGGGTTAGAAATCTCATATCCTCAGGAAGTTTTGTGCTAGGATGCATCATAACGTGCTACACTGAAAGACTTTGTCTATACATATCTTCCGTTATTGCTGAGGACGGAAGAAATCGAGGACTTACTGTCGTAGAGCCTTGAAGCCAAAATGCACACACTTGGATTCTATTCTGTCATGACAAGTAGCATGACCTTGGGGAAATTATGTCACCTTTTTGAGCCTTTTTTTTACTTTCTGTAAAGTAAGGACAATAAAACTGTCCTGATCATCCATTTAGAATAGGAAATTAAATATTAAGTGTGATAGTGTCAAGTAGTATTTTATTTTCATTTTAAAAGCATATATAATTTAAAAATGCTAAGAAATACTTAAAAATTAAAATATTATTCTAAAAAATTATTCTAAAATTTTGATCTTAATTATAGTTAAAAGGTATCTATTGTGACATATTTCTATACACATGTGGCTGTTTTAATGATAATGCCCCCCTATAGGCTCACATATTTGAATTACTGTTCCATTTTTGGTAGAAGCATTTGTAAATGATTAGGAGGTGTGACCTTGTTGGAGAAGATGTATCTCTGGGGATGGACTTTGAAGTTTCAAAAGTTTGTGACACTCTTAAGTCATCTCCCTCTTTCCATCTATTTCTCTACTCCATGGATGTTGTCTCAAAAATTAAATTCTTAGTTACTGCTCTAGCTCCACACCTGCCTGCCTGCTTGCTGCCATACTCCCTACTGTCTTCTTTCAGTAGACAGTAATTGACATATTGTCAGAACTAGACAATATACAATGAGAGACCTTAGGATATGCATGCCAAAATGAGGTATCTTAATCAAACTCCTGCCTTCAAGGCTTAGACATCTATGCAGATGATGAAGTTAAAAAAAAAAGATTCACAGGTGGTACATAACAAGAAAACAGCATCTTCCAGACCCAACAAGACCGAGGTACAGCTGAACTTAGATACCATGACAGCATATGCAAGACCTACACAAATTCAAGCCACACAAAGTCCTGTAGTAAGAAGTGAGCATAAATTTCCATATCTAAGGAAGGCACAGTGCCATGTAATGAAATAAACAATATATTACAAAATTACTTTTCTTTAAACCTAAAATCTGTACAAGGAAACAAAAAATATACATTTTACAATATGCTCAAAGAATAGAAGATACTAAGAACATATTGAAATATATTTATCATATTTTCTCCCTTCATTCTTCCCTTCCTCCCTCCCTCATCTAATATCAGAGGGGCAATGGGAGGGAAACTGTAGATGGAAACAGGAACATAGGGAATATATAAATTAAATAGAAGTCAAGTCAGGGAACCTGCATGGATCAGTGAAGACCAGAAGCCATGAAATAGGAAGTATGATTAACACAATCCTCCAAAGCAGAGGCTGGCACACTGCAGCTTTGTAGCTGACTTTGGTTCACTGATTGTTCTGTATACAAAGCTTTAATGGAACACAGACACATTTGTTTGTTTACATTTTCTCTGGGGCTAATTTTGTGATAGATGAAAAGTTGAATAGTTGCAACAAGGACAACTTTGGCAGTCAAAAGCAAAACCACTTATTATGTAGCCTTTTACTTAAAAAAGAAGAGAGAAAAGAAAGAACTAAGAAATTCCCACCACTGAAAACAGAGATTTATAATATTCCATGTCATAGTTCACTCAAAACAGAAGTTACTAGACTTAGTGTCTGTAGAGGACATTTTGTCAATGAAAGAATAACCTAAGCACAAGAAACTCCAAGAACAATGATGGAAACTGCCTTAGTAAAGTCTACCACAAAACAGAGATGTGGGACCTTTGTTATTCAGTGAACCACAATTCACAAGAATTCCTGTGTTTTGACTAGGGTTTCAGTTGCTATGAAGAACCATCATGACCATAGCATTTTTTTAAAGGAAAAAATTTAATTGGACATGGCTCACAGTTTCAGAGGTTTAATCTATTATCACCATAGTAAGAATCAAAATGGTATGTGATGTGGGAATACCTTTGTGTGCTATGAATACCATTACTTAATAAAAAAAACTGTCTTGGGCCTGCGCAGGGAATAGAGGTAAGCAGGGAAAATGAAACTGAGTGTGAGAGAAAGAAGGGCAAAGTCAGGGAGAAGCCATGGAGTTGCAGCTGGGACTGATGCTAGAAACTTTACCTGGTAGGCCATGACCTCTTGGTGATGTACAGATTAATGTAGATTGGTTAAACTAAGATATAAGAGTCAGCCATTAAGAAGTTAGAGCTAATGGGCCAAGCAGTGATTTAAATAATATGGTTTCTGTGTGATTACTTTGGGGATGAGCAGCTGGGAACAAAGAAGCAGCCTCTCACAACAGGTATGCAGGCAGATATGGGACTGAGGTTTCCATATTTTTTAAAATTTAATACTTTTTAATTAATTAGTTAATTAATTTTACATCCCAACTGCTTCTCCTTTCTTCCCATTCACTCTACCACCTGCATTCTGATACCTACCCCCCAATCTACTTCTGTTCTGTTTCTGTTCAGAAAGGGACAGGCCTCCTGCAGGCATGAAGCAAAGCATGGCATATCAAGTTGCAGTAAAACTAAGCATCTCCCCTTGTATTTAGGTTGGGCCAGCCAATAAATCCACCATAGACAGCAAAAGCATTAAGAATATCTCCTGCATTGTTAAGAGTTCCACAAATAGACTGTAAGTGATTTTTCTTTGGGCCTCCACCTTTAAAAAAAGCAACCAGGAGGCTTACTATTAATTATAAAAGATCCTTCTTAGGTTAGGCTTGTTCCTAACTAGTTTTTATAACTTTAAATAACCCATATTTAAAAGTTTACATTTTTATGTGGCTCAGTTACTTTTATTCTTCCCTCCACATCCTGCTTCCTATAACAAATTGGTAACTTTGCCTTCTTCCCAGAGTACTCTATCCCTAGAAGTCTCAATTAACCTCCTTTTGCCTAACTAATGGTTATCCAGTTCTTTATTAAGCTATTCACAATGATACATCTTCACACAGTGAAAGCAAATATTCCATAGCATTGCCCATTCTTCTCTAAATAAAAAAGGAAAGCGAAGGGGAAGCCTAGCCAATCACCTTGTTTTGTAAGGCGTGTCCCCCTTCTGCTAAAGGCATGTCCCCCTTAGGCTAATATTGACTTATAAAATCTTGCGGGCCTGCGGCCTGCCTGCTCTTTGTTTTCCTGTGCTCCTCGCTGAAACCTTGTATTTGTAAGTTCCCTTTCCTTTCCTTTATTAAAACTGAATTATATATATTAAAGCTAGTCTGGTGAATCATAACTGCCAATCAACCACGCACCTTCATTTTGCGTCCAACTCGGGGCATTTGGGAGCCTTTAGCTCTGGTTCCGCACTGTGAGGCAGGGATTCGGCCTTGGGCTCTTGACTGCTTCAGCGCAGTTTCCCAGACTAGCCCTTCCTAGCCCTGCTTGTACGGAGCTCAGGACACGTGCACTTAGTCTGAGCTCGCTAATCCCTCAGGCAGCACCAGTCCCAGCTGAGTTCGGCATGGGCCCTGACCTGATGGAGACTAGCGGTTAATACCTGCATCCCGGTGTTCAAGCTTGTGCAGCCTCTGGTGAACGAGCGCGACCCTGCTGCCATTACAGCTCACACCCGACCAGCTTCCTGGCTTCCTCTGCTGGTACTGCGGACTCGGTTTGGCCTGGCCAATTGGTTACTGCCCTCACCATGATCTTGGAAGTAAGGCTGAGCAACCAAGCCAGGGAGCGAGCCAGCAAAAGGACCACAGGGCACATGACTCGATCTGAGCAGGCTCCCTCGGCCACCTTATCCCCCCCTCCCAGGTGGCGCCCTCCCCTGCCCAGCTATAAGTCACACATTGCATGGTTTGTGAGTTTCTATTTTTTAGAATTTCCTTTCCGGTTCTGACTTTTTGGCCACGTGGATCTAGGTGCACCCCGCCACCTACTGGCAGGGAACAGTCATCACAGGTCAAATTTCTTTTGATAAAAAAAAAAAAAATGTCTGACCATATCACCGTTGAAAGCTTCTGCAGCCTATTTAATTATACTATGGTAGAAATATTGCAGGATACATATGATATTCCCATAACTTGGATATTTATAGGGCTTGCAATTTTTCTCATATTTGGTTTCTTCCTTACATGGTTTGAAAATAGAAAAATGATAAAGTCCTTACAGAATGAAACCAGGATTCTTAGGACAGAGATTGAATGCTTAAGAAAGGGCACAACTGATTTGAGTGACAACTTTAAGTCGGTTGAGGTATTTGCAAAAACAATTCAGACTGACACCAACCTCCTCAAGACAGAGTTTGAAGTTCTCAAGGAAGGGAATAGGTCTTTGTCTGATATGACTCTGTCAAATGAGCAAAATTTAGAAAAAGTACAGTCTGATATTAAGGAGAGATTCATTGCTGCGGAGAAGAGAACAGCTGATTTGGATTGTAAACTTCAGTCCCTGTCTGTAGGAACTGAAACATTATCAGAGACAATTAAAACTGCTGAATGTGAAAATCGGACTTTGTCTAAAGGATATGACAGATTGGCTGACAGATTGTCAATACAAGAAGGCACAATTCATGCCATGAAAATTCTATCCAAGGATGAGGTATTAACTCTACTGGACAAACTTCATATTTTGGAATCCTCCATGAAGGCCTTGGAGCATAATTCTAGACAGGAGATCCAGGCCTTACAGAAGGCAATAGTAAGCAGATTAGAAAAGATTGAGGAAGTTATAGACTCTGATGAACAGGAGCAAATGATAGAAAGGTGAAATTTAACTCCATCAATGAGTAAAACTCTCTGGGATAATTTCCATAAAGTTCTACCTGCCTTTCCAATAATAACATCAGAAAAGGTGACTGGTTCCAAAAACCCTAGGGTCATCAAGGAATATACATGGGAACCCGTCCGTATAAATGATCTCAAAGAGCCCTTCCCAGCTTGCACCCAGAATCCTCCCCCCCTCCCCCTGCCTCATCCTCCCGTCTTTGGGGTCACAAAATCCCACAGCTCAGCCTGTTTGGGCTCTGGGGACCTGGAATTGAGTGCACCCAGGCCGGTGGGAGGTCCCCTCCTTCATTTGACTGCCCGGAGCAAGGTAGGCCTTTGTCTGAGAGCTGCTCGGCCTGCAAGGGGACCTGACAGTCTGCAGGAGGATCCATCATTCTTTGGGGTGAGTGAGGAGTGAGTGCCCGAACCGCGGCAGCTGCCCGGAGAGGGACCACCGACTCTCCACAACTCCCCCTGCCACCAGCACACTTCCTGCTCTTCCTGCAGGGGTTATTCTCCCCGGTTACCGCCTCTCTCTCCCTGTCCCTTCCCAGCTTGCACCCAGAATCCTCCCCCCCTCCCCCTGCCTCATCCTCCCGTCTTTGGGGCCACAAAATCCCACAGCTCAGCCTGTTTGGGCTCTGGGGACCTGGAATTGAGTGCACCCAGGCCGGTGGGAGGTCCCCTCCTTCATTTGACTGCCCGGAGCAAGGTAGGCCTTTGTCTGAGAGCTGCTTGGCCTGCAAGGGGACCTGACAGTCTGCAGGAGGATCCATCATTCTTTGGGGTGAGTGAGGAGTGAGTGCCCGAACCGCGGCAGCTGCCCGGAGAGGGACCACCGACTCTCCACAACTCCCCCTGCCACCAGCACACTTCCTGCTCTTCCTGCAGGGGTTATTCTCCCCGGATACCGCCTCTCTCTCCCTGTCCCTTCCCAGCTTGCACCCAGAATCCTCCCCCCCTCCCCCTGCCTCATCCTCCCATCTTTGGGGCCACAAAATCCCACAGCTCAGCCTGTTTGGGCTCTGGGGACCTGGAATTGAGTGCACCCAGGCCGGTGGGAAGTCCCCTCCTTCATTTGACTGCCCGGGGCAAGGTAGGCCTTTGTCTGAGAGCTGCTTGGCATGAAGGGGACCTGACAGTCTGCCAGAGGATCCATCATTCTTTGGGGTGTCCTGCTCCAGTTCTAAGGCCATCCACCCAAAGGGGTCAGACTCTGGCCTCCAGGTAGGTCTGAGGATTCCTGTGGAGGGGTGCGGGCTCCATCAGATTGTGCTGCCAGGTTCGCTGTGTGGTATTCCATCCCGCCCTGCCCCCACCTTGGCCCTTTTGTCTGGGCTGCGACCCTGGGCTGCCTGGAATCCCTGATCCTGTGCCCTGACATTCCATCTGAACTGGTGAGTGAATGCGGACCCTGGGGCAACCTGCCCTGGAAGAGAGCACAGACCCCCTACCCCACTTCCCTCTGCAGGCTTGTGTCGGTTTCTCCCTTCCCTGTGTGTCTCCCAAGCTTTCCCTAGTGTTCTCAGGTGTCCTGGTCCTGTTCTAAGGCCATCCACCCAGAGGAGTCAGACCCTGGCCTCCAGGCAGGTCTGAGGATTCCTGCAAGGGAGTGTGGGCTTCTTCAGATTGTGACGCAAAGAATAGGTCCTCCTCTGGCACTGGGGAGATCCAACCAGTTTCAGTCACAGCAATTATTGGTCTAGGACACCAAACATCTCCGCGCTCCTTTTGAAGGAAGAGATGGGCAGGCGCCAATGCAGGAGCTCCTCCAACAACATGAAAGGCAACATGACATCACCACAAGCCAGACATCCCGAAACAACAAGAATTGAACACCCTACCCCAGAAGATATAGAAGAAACCAACATTAAACAGTACATTATGAAAATAATAGAGGACCTTAAACAGGAGGTAAAAAACTGCCATAAAGAAATGGAGATGACAAACAAAAAGGTAGACAAAATAAATAAATCTCTCAAAGATACCCAAGAAAAACAAGAAAAACAAGAAAAAGCAATCAAACAGGTAAGGGAAACAGTACAAGACCTGATAAATGAAATGGAGGTATTGAAGAAAACACAATCTGAGGGACGACTGGAAATGGAAACTCTGAGTAAACGAACAGAAACTTCAGAGACAAGTATTTCCAACCGAATACAAGAGATGGAAGAAAGAATCTCGGACTCTGAAGATACTATAGAGGAAATAAACTCACAGATTAAAGAACTAAACAAATCTAACAAATTCTTAACACAAAACATTCAGGAAATCTGGGACACCATGAAAAGACCAAACCTAAGAATAATTGGGGTAGAAGAAGGAGAAGAATTACAACTCAAAGGCCCAGAAAACATATTCAACAAAATTATAGAAGAAAACTTCCCCAACCTAAAGAAGGATGTTCCTATGAAGGTACAAGAAGCCTACAGAACACCAAATAGACTGGATCAAAAGAAAGCATCCCCACGCCATATAATAGTCAAAACACAAAACATACAGAATGAAGAACAGATATTAAGAGCTGCAAAGGAAAAAGGTCAAGTAACATATAAAGGGAAACCTATCAGAATTACACCTGATTTCTCAATGGAAACCATGAAAGCCAGAAGAGCTTGGATAGATGTGCTACAGACACTTAGGGAACATGGATGCAAGCCTAGACTATTATACCCAGCAAAGCTTGCATTCACCATTGATGGAGAAAACAAGATATTCCAGGACAAAAACAGATTTAAACAATACGCAGCCACAAATCCAGCCTTGCAGAAAGTAATAGAAGGAAAATCACAAACCAAGGAGTCCAACAACGCCCACAATAACTCAGGCATCTAGCGACCCTTCACCAGCACAACTAGAAGAAGGGAAACACACAAACTCTACTACTAAAAATGACTGAAGTTAACAACCACTGGTCATTAATATCACTTAATATCAATGGACTCAATTCACCTATAAAAAGGCACAGGCTAAGAGACTGGATACGAAAACAGAATCCAACATTTTGCTGTTTACAAGAAACACACCTCAACCACAAAGACAGACATCTACTCAGAGTAAAGGGTTGGGAAAAGGTTTATCAAGCAAATGGCCCTAAGAAACAAGCGGGTGTGGCCATACTAATTTCCAACAAAGTTGACTTCAAACTAAAATCAATCAGAAGAGATGGAAAGGGACACTTTATACTCATAACAGGAAAAATCCATCAGAATGAAGTCTCAATCCTGAATATCTATGCCCCTAATATAAAAGCTCCCACTTATGTAAAAGAAACACTTCTAGAACTCAAGGCAGCCATCAAACCACACACACTAATAGTTGGAGACTTCAACACTCCTCTCTCACCAATGGACAGGTCAATCAGACAGAAACCTAACAGAGAATTGAAAGACTTAATGGAGGTAATGAACCAAATGGACTTAACAGACATCTATAGAACATTCCACCCAAACAGGAAAGAATATACCTTCTTCTCTGCGGCTCATGGAACCTTTTCGAAAATTGACCATATACTTGGTAACAAAGCAAACTTCCACAGTTACAAAAAAATATTAGTAACCACCTGTGTCTTATCGGATCACCATGGATTAAAATTAGAATTCAACAACAATGCTACCCCCAGAAAACCCACAAACTCATGGAAACTGAACAGTCAACTACTGACCCACACCTGGATCAAGGAAGAAATAAAGAAAGAAATTAAAGTCTTTCTTGAATTTAATGAAAACAAAGACACAACATACTCAAACCTATGGGACACAATGAAAGCAGTGCTAAGAGGAAAGTTCATAGCACTAGGTGCCCACTTAAAGAAAACGGAGAAAGCACTCATTGGTGACTTAACAGCACACCTGAAAGCTCTGGAAAAAAAAAGAAGCAGACTCACCTAGGAGAAGTAGAAGACTGGAAATAATCAAATTGAGGGCAGAAATCAACAAAATAGAAACACAGAAAACAATCCAAAGAATCAATGAAACAAGAAGCTGGTTCTTGGAGAAAATCAACAAGATTGACAAACCCTTAGCCAAACTAATCAAACGGCAGAGGGAGAACACACAAATTAATAAGATCAGAAATGAAAAGGGGGACATAACCACAGACACAGAGGAAATTCCGAAAATCATTAGATCTTACTACAAAAGCCTGTATGCCACAAAATTGGAAAATGTAAAAGAAATGGACAGTTTTTTAGATAAATACCATATACCAAAGTTAAACCAGGACCAGGTAAATGCTCTAAATCGTCCTGTTAGTCGCGAAGAATTAGAAACTGTTATCAGAAACCTCCCTACCAAAAAGAGCCCAGGACCAGATGGTTTCAATGCGGAATTCTACCAGAACTTTCAAGAAGACCTAATACCTATACTCCTTAAGGTATTTCATAATATAGAAACACAAGAGTCACTGCCAAATTCCTTCTATGAAGCTACAGTTACCCTGATACCTAAACCACACAAAGACTCAACCAAGAAAGAGAATTACAGGCCAATCTCACTCATGAACATTGATGCAAAAATTCTCAATAAAATACTGGCAAACCGAATCCAAGAACACATTAGAAAAATTATCCATTACGATCAAGTAGGCTTCATCCCAGAGATGCAGGGCTGGTTCAACATACGAAAATCTATCAATGTAATCCATCATATAAACAAACTGAAGGAAAAAAACCATATGGTCATCTCATTAGATGCTGAAAAAGCATTTGACAAAATTTAGCACCCTTTTATGATAAAGGTCTTGGAGAGATTAGGGATACAAGGGTCATTCCTAAATATAATAAAAGCTATTTACAGCAAGCCGACAGCTAACATCAAATTAAACGGAGAGAAACTCAAGGCTATCCCACTAAATTCAGGAACACGACAAGGCTGTCCACTCTCTCCTTATCTCTTCAATATAGTGCTTGAAGTTCTAGCAATAGCAATAAGACAACATAAGGGGATCAAGGGGATTCAATTTGGAAAGGAAGAAGTTAAACTTTCATTATTTGCAGATGATATGATAGTATACATAAGCGACCCCAAAAACTCCACCAAAGAACTCCTACAGCTGATAAACTCCTTCAGTAACGTGGCAGGATACAAGATCAACTCCAAAAAATCAGTCGCCCTCCTATACACAAAGGATAAGGAAGCAGAGAGGGAAATCAGAGAAGTATCACCTTTCACAATAGCCACAAATAGCATAAGATATCTGGGAGTATCGCTAACCAAGGAAGTGAAGGATTTATTTGACAAGAACTTTAAGTCTTTGAAGAAAGAAATTGAAGAGGATACCAGAAAATGGAAGGATCTCCCCTGCTCGTGGATTGGGAGGATCAACATAGTAAAAATGGCAATTCTACCAAAAGCAATCTATAGATTCAATGCAATCCCAATCAAGGTCCCATTAAAATTCTTCACAGAGATTGAGAGGACAATAATCAACTTTATATGGAAAAACAAGAAACCCAGGATAGCCAAAAAAATCTTATACAATAAAGGTTCTTCTGGAGGCATTACCATCCCTGACTTCAAACTCTATTACAAAGCTACAGTATTGAAAACGGCTTGGTATTGGCATAAAAACAGAGAAGTTGACCAATGGAATCGTATAGAAGACCCGGATCTTAAACCACAAACCTATGAACACCTGATTTTTGATAAAGGAGCCAAAAGTACACAATGGAAGAAAGAGGGCATCTTCAACAAATGGTGCTGGCATAACTGGATGTCAACCTGTAGTAGAATGAAAGTAGATCCATATCTATCACCATGCACAAAACTCAAGTCCAAATGGATTAAAGACCTCAATATTAATTTGAACACATTGAGCTTGATAGAGGAGAAAGTGGGAAGTACTCTACAACAAATGGGCACAGGAAACCGTTTCCTGCGCATAACCCCAGCTGCACAGACATTAAGGGCAACATTGAATAAATGGGACCTCCTGAAGTTGAGCAGCTTCTGTAAAGCAAAGGACATTGTCACAAAGACACAAAGGCAGCCTACTGACTGGGAAAAGATCTTCACCAACCCTGCAACTGACAAAGGTCTGATCTCTAAAATATATAAGGAACTCAAGAGACTAGACGGTAAAATGCCAATTAACCCAATTAAAAAATGGGGCGCTGAACTGAACAGAGAATTCTCAACAGAAGAAGTTCGAATGGCCAAAAGACACTTAAGGTCATGCTCAACCTCCCTAGCTATCAGGGAAATGCAAATCAAAACAACTTTGAGATATCATCTTACACCTGTCAGATTGGCTAAAATCCAAAACACCAATAATAACCTTTGCTGGAGAGGTTGTGGGGTAAGGGGCACACTCATCCATTGCTGGTGGGAATGCAAACTTGTGCAACCACTTTGGAAAGCAGTGTGGCGGTTTCTCAGGAAATTCGGGATCAACCTACCCCAGGACCCAGCAATTCCACTATTGGGAATCTACCCAAGAGATGCCCAATCATACAACAAAACATATGCTCATCTATGTTCATAACAGCATTATTTGTAATAGCCAGATCCTGGAGACAGCCTAGATGCCCTTCAGTGGAAGAATGGATGAAGAAACTGTGGAATATATACATGCTAGAATACTACTCAGCGGTAAAAACAATGACATCTTGAATTTTGCAGGCAAATGGATGGAAATAGAAAACACTATTCTGAGTGAGGTAACCCAGACCCATAAAGATGAACATGGGATGTACTCACTCATATTCGGTTTCTAGCCATAATTAAAGGACATCGAGCCTATAAATTTGGGATCCTTGAGAAGATAATAAGAAGAACCTCCACCTGACGATAGATGAAGAAAATGACAGAGCCCCACCTTGGAGCACCGGACTGAGCTCCCAAGGTCCTGATGAGGAGCAGAAGGAGAGAGAACATGAGAAAGAAAGTCAGGACCGTGAGGGAACCTCCAGCTGGCGACAGATGGGGAAGGTGACTGAGCCCCACATTGGAGCACTGGACTGAGCTCCCAAGGTCCCGATGAGGAGCAGAAGGAGCGAGAACATGAGGGAGAAAGTCAGGAACGAGAGGGGTGCGTTCACTCATGGAGACGGTGGGACAGAACTAATGGGAGATCACCAACTCCAGTTGGAATGGGACTGATGGATCATGTGACCAAACGCGTCTCTCTGAGTGTGGCCAACAGCGGGGGCTGACTGAGAAGCAAAGGACAATGGCTCTGGGCTCTGATTGTTCTTCATGGACGGGCTCTGTGGGAGCCTTCTCAGCTTGGTCGATCACCTTCCTGGACCTGGGGGGAGTTGGGAGGACCTTGGTCTTAGCATAGAGTGGGGAACCCTGATGGTTCCTTGGCCTTGAGAGGGAGGGAGGGGAGGTATGGGTGGAGGGGAGGGAAGGGAAGGGGGAGAAGGAGGGGAGGGAAGGGGGAGGAGGAGGGGAGGGAGGGGGGAGGAGGAGGGAAGGAGATGGAAATTTTTAAATATAAAAAAAATAAACCATGGGGGAAAAAAAAAAAGATCTGTCGTAGTCAGTGTTACTATTGCTGTGAGGAAACTCCATGGCCAAAGCAAGTTGGGGAGCAAAGAGTTTATTTGACATACACTCCCACATCACTGTTCACCTTCAAAAGAAGTCAGGAAAGGAACCCAAACAGGGAAGCCTGGAGACAGGAGCTGATGCAGAGGCCATGCATGGATGCTGCTTATTGGCTTGCTTCCTGTGCCTGGCTCAGCCTGTTTTGTCCTAGCACCAGGACCACCAGCCTAGGGATGGCATTACCCACAACGGGCTGCCCCCCCCCCAAACACTAATTAAGAAAATGCCCTACAGCCGCATCTTATGGGAAGCACCCTGGTACAAACGCAGCACCCTGGTACAAACGCAGCACCCTGGTACAAACGGTACGCAGTGGCATGAGTCTATAGTCTCAGTGCTAGGGAGGCAGACAGGTAGATCCTGAGCTCATTGGGTGTCGAGCCTAGGTGAACTGGTGAGCTCCAGGTTCACTTAGACGAGTGGTTCTCAACTTGTGGGTCACGAGCACCTTGGTCAACTGACCCTCTCACAGGGGCCACATATCAGATATCCTACGTAGCAGATGTTTATGCTACAATTTATAACAGTAGCAAAATTGGAGTTATGAAGAGTTATGAAGTAACAACAAAATAATCCTATGGGGAAGGTCACAACAACATGAGGAACTACAGCAAAGGGTCACACAGTATTAGGAAGGCTGGGAACAACTGACTTAGATTCTTTCAAAAACGAAGGTGAAATAGAGAGAAAGGAAAACACTGGCATTGATCTCTGGCTTCAATATATGGACACACAGACACACGTGCATACACGAAAAAAATAATAAAGAAAAAAAAAAAGCCCTGCTTTTTCCTGATATTACGTGAAGTAAAATGAGTGATGCTCTTCATTGGTGCCCTTGCCTTCGCTTCCTACATGCTGGAAGTGGGTCTTTTTCAGTGATGTAGCTGCCTTCAAGTTTCTCATGCTTCAGTATGTAAACCAAACGAACTAAGCTGGACTTGGATGGAAGGCTTTCTTTGGGTTGTCTGCCCTGGTTCTGTTTGGAGTTTCTTTACATTGTCCCAGGACGAGTCATGCAACGAACACTATAGGAATTTGAACAGAAGGTTTCTGGGGTAGGTTGTATTTGAGTTCAGATAAAAAGAAAAGGATTAATGTTTCTATAAAAATCCCAAATAAGAAATTCAGAGGAAATTAGTTAAATAAAGCAAGTAATAAAAGACACTGTCAAATCATTAGAACAGATTTTATAATTTTAATGAATTCTTAAAGGTTGCCTCAAACATTGTTAGATGGAGAAATTTAAAAAGTTAAAATTTCTTAAATATATTTCTTACATGCCTACTGAAATTAAAACTACTGTTGTTTTTAAAATTTTTAAATTCAAAATAGAGGAATTTTTTGAGAAAAAAACAATTTGTGAATCTTACTAAACTGGTAGAAGCATGTTTCGAGATATCTGTGAATATGGATGTGTAACATAATAGCCAATTTTTAGAACTTTTGCTGGATTCTATTCAATCATAAAGATGGAAATTTGGGAGAGACCAAACTGAATTATGAATGCTATTTGGAGGAAACATTTTAATTTTAAATTTGTTATCATTTAAAAGAAAAAAAATTTGGTTGCAGATATGTGGGATCACTTGTCCATCAAAACCAGGATAGACCCCCCCAGCAGAATTTCTGTCATATAGTAAGGGACAATAAATGTGGCGAGGCTGTTTGTTGTAGAATATTATTTTAAGATGTGTTATGTTTGTTTATGCTATGGAACATAAAATGATGCAATGGTATGTTGCATTTGTTAAAAAAATGATCTCAAAGAAATTAAACAAGCTGTTATGAATTTTGGGCTACATTCATCCTTTGTTAGAGAGATGCTCAAAACTTGGTCTATAAGCAATAAGGCAACTCCCCACAATTGGGTACAATTAGTATCAGCTGTTCTAGAGAGTGGATCACAATTAAATTGGAAATGCATGTTCAGACAAGAGGCTAGACTTTTAGAACAGCAGGAAAGAGAGAAGGGAATTGAGATTTCCCTAGATCAAATTCACGTGAAGGACTTTTCTCCGATCCTCTAGAACAAGCTAATTATGATGAACACACCTTATCCATATGTACTACAGCAGCCTTAAAGGCTTGGGACAGGGTTCAAGACCCAGGACAGAGACTGGAATCATATATCAGAATTAAACAGGGTCAGAGAGAACCCTTTAGTGATTTTTTTACAAAGACTAACTAAAGCTGTACAAATAGGGATATCTGACCCAGAAGCAAGACGTATAATAATTGAGTCTTTGGTTTATGAGAATGCCAATATGGAGTGTAAAATGATCCTGGGGCCTTTAAAAATCAGATCAGCGCCCATGGACGAATGGGTCTTGCATAAAATGAATGTTGAATCATTTGACTATGGCACTGAAGCATGGGTAGAAGAAGCAATTTCTAATGCAAAAAGGAGGCATCAAGTTACCAAATGTTTTAATTGTGGCAAAATGGGACATATTAAAAAGAATTGCAGACAACAGATTTTCAGAAATAATAATAATAATAATAATAATAATAATAATAATAATAATAATGCTTCTTCTAGAAATAACAGTTGTAGGAGGACTCTGTTCAGGTTTATGTAAGAGATGTGGAAAAGGCAGACACTGGACGAATGAGTGTAGGTCAACAAGAGATAGACAAGTCAACCCGTTGCCATTGGGAAATGCAATGGGGCATTTCCTCTCGCAGGCCCCCATGGCGATTGTGGTCCAGTCATTTCCGGTTACTGCAGAGAATATGCCTCATCAGGAAAATTAGAAAGCCCCATGCCTGGTGTTAAAAGCAAAAATGGCCTGAAAGATGAGTTAAGTGTATTTTGGCAGACTTCTATAAATGAACAAAGACCAAAGCTAAGAGTGTGTGTAAATGGTGTTTTTATTACTGGCCTACTGGACACAGGTGTGGATGTAAGTATCATTACTCCAGAATCTTGGCATCCGTATTGGCCTCTTCAGGAAGTAACTGTTCAGTTCCTGGGAATTGGAACCCTATCTCAAGTAAGGCAGAGCACGAGATGGGTTGAATGCATAGGGCCAGAAGAACAAATAGGAAAATTAAGGCCATATGTAGCCAATATTGCAGTGAATTTATGAGGCCGTGACCTATTGCAGCAATGGAATACCCAAATCAACATTCCTGCTGCTTCTAGAGCCTATATTACTGAGGAAAATATTAAAAGATATTACAGAAGGCGGAAACCGGCCGTTCGGGCTGTACAAGAATGCAAAGCAATTGATGGCCCTTCAGAGATACCAACAGCCCTGCCTCTAAAATGGTTAACTGAGAAACCAATATGGACAAAGCAATGGCCTTTAGCTGAGGAAAAGTTGCAGGCTTTAGAACAGCTGGTACAAGAGCAATTAGATGCTCGACATATAGAAGAATCTACCAGCCCTTGGAATTCTCCTGTATTTGTTGTTAAGAAAACAATCTGGTAAATGGAGAATGGTGACAGATCTCAGGGCTATCAACAAGATTATTCAACCTATGGGCTCTCTGCAATCTGGAATTCCTCTGCCCTCTTTATTACCAAAAGGATGGCCTCTCATAGTTATTGATTTAAAGTATTGTTTCTTCATTTTACCTTTACAAGGAAAAGACAGAGAAAAGTTTGCCTTCACAGTGCCTAAGTACAATAACTCTCAACCTACAAGGAGATACCAGTGGACCGTCCTCCCACAGGACATGTTGAACTCTCCCACCCTGTGCCAATACTTTGTAAATCAACCGTTGCAAATAATACGCAAGCAATTTCCCAAGTCTATAATTTATCATTACATGGATGATAATCTGTTATCTGATTCAAACATGGATACTTTAGAAAGACTGTTTGAAGAAGTAAAAATAGTTTTACCTAAATGGGGATTGCAGATTGCTCCTGAAAAAATTCAGAGAGGAGATTCTGTTAATTATCTAGGTTATAAAATAGGTTTGCAAAAATTAAGACACAAAAGGCACAAATTAGGAGAGATCGGTTATGGACTCTCAATGACTTTCAAAGGTTGTTAGGAGACATTTCCAGCTTACGACCGGCTGTTGGGATAACACCTGATATGATAATTCATTTAAATAAAACCTTGGATGGTGAAAAAGACTTAAACAGTCCCAGAGAATTAACAGCTGAAGCAGAAAAGGAGCTGAGAATGATTGAGGAGAAATTACAAGAGGCACATGTGGACAGGGTGAATCCAGAGCTCAGTTGTATTCTCGTCATATTGCCTTCCAAAATTTCTCTTACAGGAATTTTAATGCAGAGAGATGATATTATCTTAGAATGGATCTTTTTACCACATAAACCAAGTAAGAAAATAAAAACTTATGTGGAAAAAGTCTCTGAATTAATTATAAAAGGCAAATTGAGACTTAGTCAACTAGCAGGCATAGACCCAGCAGAAATTATAGTGCCTCTCACTGCTGATGAACTAAAAAAGTTGCAGGAAGATAATGAACCATGGCAAAGAGCTTGTGCTAATTTTTTGGGAGAAATCAATAACAACTATCCAAAAAGCAAGAGGCTTAACTTTATAAAGAGAACTTCTTGGATTCTTCCTCGAATCATCCGTGATGCTCCGATAACTAGAGCACGTACATTTTATACTGATGCTAATAAATCAGGGAAGGTAGGTTACAAATCAGAAGATTTGAGTAAGGTGGAACAAAGTCCTCATGATTCTGTCTAGAAGGCAGAATTATATGCCATTCTTATGTGGTAAGGGATTTCAAAGAACCTCTTAATATAGTTACTGACTCACAATATGCAGAAAGAGTTATCTTACATATTGAAACTGCTGAATTTATACCTGATGATATAGAACTAACCTCATTGTTTAACCAGGTACAAGACATGATTAGGAACAGGCTTTGCCCTATGTATATAACACACATCCGATCCCATATGGGTCTGCCAGGTCCTCTAGCACAAGGTAATGCAGAAATTGATCAATTGTTGATTGGTAGTGTGCTGCAGGCCTCTGAATTTCATAAAAAAAAACATCATGTCAATAGCAAAGGCTTGAAGAAAGAGTTTTCTATTACATGGCAACAAGCTAAGGAGATTGTAAAGAAATTCCCTACTTGCTCTTTTTATAACCAAACACCACTGCCTGCAGGGGCTAATCCAAAGGGCACTCAAAGGAATGAAATCTGGCAGATGGATGTGTTTCACTTTGCAGAATTTGGCAAATTAAAATATGTACACCACACCATTGATACTTATTCAGGTTTTCAATGGGCAGCTGCTTTAAGCTCAGAAAAAGCTGATTCAGTAACCACTCATTTATTAGAAGTTATGGCCATCATGGGTATACCTACACAAATAAAGATGGATAATGGTCCAGCTTATGTCTCTAGGAAAATGAAATGTTTTTTTGCTTATTACAATATATTAAGCATGTTACAGGTATACCATACAATCCTACAGGTCAAACAGTCATAGAAAGATCAAATAGAACTATAAAGGATATGTTAAACAAACAGAAAGGGGTGGAAAATACCCCTAGAAATAGGTTACATGGTGCTTTATTAACCTTGAATTTTCTCATCACTAATGAGAAGGAGACAACGGCTGCAGAAAGACATTGCATAATGGAAAAGTCTGCTGAATTAAATCAACCAGTTTATTTCAAGGGTGTGCTGACCTCTCAATGGAAGCCAGGAGATGTGCTGCGTTGGGGAAGGGGTTTTGCTCTTGTCTCCACAGGAGAAGAAAAATTGTGGATACCATCAAAATTAATAAAGGTTTGGTTTGAAGAGGAGAAGCCCCTTGGAAAAGAAAAATAATTTATTCACAAGGATGACGATCATACTGATGGTAAGAAAAACATATAGGTTGGGGGCAGGGTTCTTTTCTTATCTCTACAAGAAACCACTCATCTTCAAAGAACTTAAGGGACCCTAGATATTTAAATACTGATGGATGGACACTAGTTACAACCCAATATGGATCAACACAGAACCCAAATAGGTTTAGTAAGTATAAAACATTTTTTACATATATATATATATATATATATATATATATATATATATACACATTACTGTGCTTTTATTTATACATATGTAGAGCTGGTTTTGGAGTTGGACTATGGCTCAGTCCCTCCTCAATTCCAAGCCTGTTAATAAGAGATATCTCAGAGTTTCTGTCTCAGGTCAGGAGCCATGAAATGGGACATAATAATAATAATAATCATAATCATAATAACAATGATACTTGATAAACTTTCTTTGCCTTTCCTCATATCTGTGTCTGTCTTTATTATACCTTCCATTGAATATATATATGTCTGTATATATTTTGTAGATAATGTTTACCTTTTCTGTAACAAACAACAAATTTTCCTTCAGTAATCTTTGAAGTTTCCAGGATGAAGACGGGGCCCCACAACATCAATTTCACCTGTTTACTATGATGCCATGTTTTTAATAGCGCTAAAATTAGACCTGTTTTTTTTTTTGTTTGTTTTTTTTTTTTTTTTTTTTTTTTTTTTTTTTTTTTTTGTACCAACTGCACAAGACAGTTTCGAATGGTGTACAATTTTGACAACACTCTGGCCGGACCTCCTCAAAACACTCAGAGGCTAGTTACAATTTCCTCGACCAAATGTTTTCTGGGAATTTTACCATCACAGGACCCCCTGAGAAGAATGTCACCCCATGTCAGCTGGAAGCAATCTTAGAGGACGATGCCCCCTCTCCCAATAGACTTTGCCCTCAGGTTTAAGCACATCATTTAGTAGTTCGTATAGGATTGAGGGGGTGGGGGAGGTATTATATGGACTCAGGGGTGTTTAAAAAAAGGGGGGATTACCTGGTTTGATGAGATGATTGGTATTTGTGAATTATTGTTTTTAGAATATTGCATTGGTGTTGATTCTTGTATATTCAACATTGTATATGAGTATGCTTCTACCTCTATTGTATGAGAGTATGCTTCTACCTCTGTTTAAAACAATTGTTATATTGAAATATTTATCATATTGCAATGTACATTTCTACCTCTGATATTATTTATGTAATGACATTGTTTATATTTGGAGATATTGTCCTCATTTGTTGCACAGTTGTTTATTCTCTTAGTCTCCAAGTTAGATAGGTATCGAGAATTATATATCAATAGTCAAATATGTTTGTCATATTTATATTTAGGATATTCAGGTTTTGTAGATACATAGAAATTATATTTAGTATATATAGTATAGATAGTATAATCTTTGACCTCTTTGAAGAGCTGTAGAAAATGGCCTTTAATCTCACCTAGAGTTTTGTACTTATGAGACACAATCACTCCTGGCAACACTGCTCTACTCCAAAGAGAATGTTGAGCACCAAAGGCACTCCACTGGGAGCATGTCTTCTTCTTGGCAGAACTGGCCTTTGGGCAAAGGAAAGCCCATACCTCAACTACTGACAAAGATACAGAATATCCAAAAGTGGATAAAACAGGATTGTCTTATTTTGCCAAGAGAGGGTAGGATAGTTCTATAAAAAGTTCCTTGCCTTTGAAAAATGTTATGTCAGTTATGTTAGGCCTTAGCCAAAGTTGGTTGCCTCAACATTGCAAAACGAAACTTTGGGTGATTGCCCAGGTAGTCAGTTGTCTCTGTCATTTGTTGCACATTTTGGAAGTTTTTCATTTGTACTTCCGGGTTGCTTAAGTAATATTACTTCCCTTCTCAGATCTTTGATAGGGTTGAAGATTAGATAATTGTAGTTACCCTCTACATTATTTAGACTCCTTGAAATAGAATGTTTAGTAAAACTTTTGTTATATGTTTCTTGCTTAATATTATTTGTTGTTTATAATTTATATTTATTATTTGTTCATATTGAATATAGTTGTATTTGGTTTGGTTCTGTCTTATTTAGACAAAAAGGGGAGATGAAGGGGAAGCCTAGCCAATCACCTTGTTTTGTAAGGCATGTCCCCTTTAGGCTAAAGGCGTGTCCCCCTTAGGCTAATATTGGCTTATAAAATCTTGCAGGCCTGCGGCCTGCCTGTTCTTTGTTTTCCTGCACTCTTCGCTGGAACCTTGTATTTGTAAGTTCCCTTTCCTTTATTAAAACTGAATTATATATATTAAAGCTAATCTGGTGAATCATAATTGCCGATCAACCACCCACCTTCAGGAAAGGTTTTAAATTTAACAGAATAAAATCATAAACTTTAAGAATAATTGTCAGATAAGACTTACACTTAGAATGTCTAGTACATTTGCATTTGGAAAACTTAAAGAAAATACTCTATTTTATAGTCTATCTTAATCTAAAGTTTTATACCTAAGCCACTTTTGTCATAACTTGGATTAAAATCTGAAATCTAAATTTGTAGATCTTAAAAATGATTTTAGTTAAATAACTTAAGCTTTTATGCTTCTCAACCTTATAAACTTTATATAAGTTTTTTTTAATTTAGTAACAAGATAAACCATAAGACTATAACTATTTAGTCTTTAATCTCCATAAGAGACCCAAGAAAGATAAAATATTACTTTAGTAAACAGAAAGTGCAGAGAAAGAAATTTCTAGAACTCTAAGAAATGACAGAAACAGCTGGCTGCCTGAACAGTCACTAAAGATTTCTCTGCAATGTTGGGGCACCCATCTTCAGCCCACTTACCTAGAATATTTGACAGACTTCTTTATGAAGCAGTAATTTTCAAGAACTGTACTACCTTATCTTAGCAAAGTTTTGTAGTCACTTTCTTTTATGTCCTACTTGTCCAGTTTGGGCAGCATGCTGTCTGCAGTTGAGACAATGACAATTTCTTGCCCAAATGACTACCTTTTGTTACAAAGAAAGCAAAATCCATATGGAATTTCTTCAATGCCCATCATTCTTTTATTAAGTAGATTGGTGCTAATGGGAGCAGATGTGTCTCACTGTCATTAAGAGTCCCATGTTATTAAAAAATGTAAATGTCTTATTCTGTAGGTCTTTGATATATTTGAAGATCACCTATCTATCTAAAATCCCATGACCTTGAAAACATACTTAACATGACTATAAATTTGATTGTTATACATAACTAATTATTAACTTGTATTTCTTTATTATTCTAAATAGCTTTCAAGAACTAAAACTTGGCAATACATTTTTAAATGAACTGTTGTCTAGGGGCAGTGACATCTCTAGGGGACTTTGAGAAATTTAAGATAATAGTAAAGTCATGTAAAGCTAGTTTTCATCTAGTTCAATGTGATGGGAAAATGTAGGGCTTATCTGAAGTCTGGCTAGAGTGGACTGTGAGGCTGAATCATCTCAGCCTACAGCCTTAAAACTGTTCTTAGTGTAGAACTCTGAATAAATTGTAATAGAGGCAATCTTAGTGACTGAATCACTTGGGACACCCATTTTCATTGGTGTCTGTTTTTTTTTTTTTGCTGTGAAAACATACAGACTTTTAAAAGTGCCATATATATCTGATTAAAACAAGTATTGAATGAGTAGTGTGCACAGGTCAGTTAAAAATAATTTTTGTTTTATGGTTGAGCAGGTAAAATATTTGTTACCTGTCTTTCAGTCATTTTAGGTTTATTTCTTTATGTCTGTAGCCAGAATTTGCAGGGGTCTTCCCTAATCAAATCTGATGTCTATCAGCTTTTTATTTTCTGTGAAAATAATATATAACCTCTACCACAACACATAGTTTGACTTCCACTTTGAAGTTAAGACTGATGGAGGTGGGTCATCTGTTTATGTGTTATTTTCATTGGTTAATAAAGAAACTGCCTTGGCCCTTTAATAGGACAGAAAATTAGGTAGGTGGAGTAGACAGACCAGAATTGTGGGAGAAAGAAAACAGAGTCAGGCAGATGCCTCAGGCAGATGTCATGCCTCTCCTCTCCGAGACAGATGCAGGTTAAGATCTCTCCTGGTAAGACATCACCTCATGGTGCTACACAGATTACTAAATATGGGTTAAAGCAAGATGTAAGAGTTAGCCAATAAGAGGCTGGAGCTAATGGGCCAAGCAGTATTTAAAAGAATACAGTTTCCATGTAATTATTTCGGGTGTAAAGCTAGCCTGGTGGCAGGATGCAGCCCACTGCTCCTTCTACATAAGACATTTTTAAAATATAGAGGCTGGTTTAATTTATCAATAATCCAATGTCTCTCAGCAGCTATTGTTTGCTCATTAGCCATCAAAGATTTAAGTCAACAAAACACCATATAGGACCCACATTCTCTGTGTATTTTCCAACTTTACATGGGTTGTCCTTTTTATATTATTTATTTTCTCTTTAAAGACTTTATCACATTACTTATAAACTATTTTTCTATGACTATCTATAATTATTTTCTTTTCTCTTTTAAGCCTACCCATGTGTTTATAGAACACACTGTAGCCTGGAGTTTTTTTTCCATCTGTATCTGTCTTTACTGAGCATATGAAGTGTTCTCTGATCACACGAAATAAATCTTAAATTTGTTTGTCAGTCGACTGGTGGTGAGATTAGCACATGTTGATGGTAAATGGTGCTTGTGGCTGGCTCCAACCTGCAGGCAATCTCTGTACACCTAGCTTAGCATGGAGACCTTGCCCATCTTAAAACTGCAGCAGAAAGTCACGTTTGACTCCATGTTTTGAAAATATTTTAGATTTCTCAGGCCTTATGTGGATCTATGTCATTGGTGTTTGGGTTTTGGGCATCATATGTAAACAGATTTTTCTTTGGGTTGCCAGCTTACACACAATGACATGAGTCTTATTATTAATTATGAAAACCTTGGCCCTAGCTTAGTCTTGTTCCTAACTAGTTTCTTTCTTCCTCTTTTTGATTTTGTGTAGCTTTGAAGCCTGTCCTGAAACTCACTTTGTAGTCCAGACTGGGCTCAGACTCACAGAGATCTTCTGCTTCTGCCTTTGTCTTATGAGTGCTGGGATTAAAGGAATGAGCCACGGCCACCCAGACCTAACTAGTTTTTATTTATTTATTTTTTTCTCATGGTTTATTTTTTTTATATTTAAAAATTTCCATCTCCTTCCCTCCTCCTCCCCCCTCCCTCCCCTCCTCCTCCCCCTTCCCTCCCCTCCTTCTCCCCCTTCCCTTCCCTCCCCTCCACCCATACCTCCCTTCCCTCCCTCTCAAGGCCAAGGAGCCATCAGGGTTCCCCACTCTATGCTAAGACCAAGGTCCTCCCAACTCCCCCCAGGTCCAGGAAGGTGATCAAACAAGCTGAGAAGGCTCCCACAGAGCCTGTCCATGCAGAAGAATCAGAGCCCAGAGCCATTGTCCTTTGCTTCTCAGTCAGCCCCCGCTGTTGGCCACATTCAGAGAGACGGGTTTGGTCGCATGATCCATCAGTCCCATTCCAACTGGAGTTGGTGATCTCCCATTAGTTCTGTCCCACCGTCTCCATGAGTGAACGCACCCCTCTCATTCCTGACTTTCTTCCTCATGTTCTCGCTCCTTCTGCTCCTCATCAGGACCTTGGGAGCTCAGTCCAGTGCTCCAATGTGGGGCTCAGTCACCTTCCCCATCTGTCGCCAGCTGGAGGTTCCCTCACGGTCCTGACTTTCTTTCTCATGTTCTCTCTCCTTCTGCTCCTCATCAGGACCTTGGGAGCTCAGTCCGGTGCTCCAATGTGGGGCTCTGTCATTTTCTTCATCTATCGTCAGGTGGAGGTTCAGTTCAGATGGAATGTCAGGGCACAGGAACAGGGATTCCAGGCAGCCCAGGGTCGCAGCCCAGACAAAAGGGCTAACTAGTTTTTATAACTTAAACTTACCAATATTTATTAATCTATGTTTTTTTATGTTGCTAGGTTAAATTTTCTCTATACTTCCCATCCTCCTTCTTTTCTGTCTGTCTGGCAATTCCACATTTCTTCTTCCCAGAGCTCTCTGTCCCTAGAAGTTCTGCCTAATTTTGTCCTGACTAGCTAATGGTCATTCAGCTCTTTATTAAACAAAAATGTATAACAGTGACCCATCTTCACACAGTGTAAAAAAGTATTCCACAACTCAAGATTCAGCTACACAACTGTTAAAGATATGTACAGAGCTTAGGTCGGTCCCATTCAGGCTTTCTGGTTGTTGGTTCAGACTCTGTGAGATCCTAAGAGCAAGACTAGTTGTTTTTCTGAGGTTTCATGTGATGTCCTTGACCCCTCTGGCTTCTACAATCCTTCTTTCTTATTTTTTAGCAGAATTCCCTGAGCTTGGCCTGATGTTTGGCTGTGGGTCTCTGTATCGATTTTCATAATGGCTCTCTGATGTCTGTAGGTTACAGCATTGCTATCTTTTACTGTTTGTATTCCCTGTGAGTGACTATACATCCTGTTTTTCTTTCTGGGTCTGGGTTACCTCACTCAGGAACTCATAGTTCCATCCATTTGCCTTCAAGTTTCCTGATATGATTGTTTTTGACAGTTGAGTAATACTCCATTGTGTAAGAGTAGCATATTTTCTTTATCCATTCTTTGATTGAGAAACAAATAGGTTATTTCCTGGTTCTGTCTATTACAAATAAACTTCTATGAACATAGTTGGTAAGTGCCTTGTAGTACGACTGAGCATCCTTTGTGTATGCATCCACATGTGATATAGCTGTGTCTTGAGGTATTCTGAGGTCCAGTTTTCTGAGAAACCACCATATTGATTTCCAAAGTGCAATACAAGCTTTCACTCCTACCAGCAAAAGGAGGAATGTTCCTCTTAGTCCTCATTCTCTTCAACATAACCTGTAATTTGTGGTTTTGAACTTGGCCATTCTTACAGGTGTTATGATAAAATTTCAGAGTGGTTTTGATTTGCATTTCTTTGATGAGTAAGGTTATTAACATTATTTAAGTATTTCTTTGACACTTGAGATTCTTCAGTTGAGTATTTTCTGTTTAGGTCTGGACTATATATTTTAATTGACTTATTTGGTTGCTTCATGTCCAGTTTTTTTTTAATTATTTATGTATTCTGGAGATCAACCCTTTGTCAGACCTCTGGGAGAGTTCAATATCTTGACCTTCCTACAATGGAAAAAGGCTATATACCACTGAGCCTGTGGCTTGAGCATAATGCCTAGTCCCACAGTGACACATTTCCTTCAAAAAGTCCATACCTACTCCAAGGCCACATCTCCCAATAGTGCCACTTCCTATGGGCCAAGCATTCAAACACGTGTCTATGGGGACCAATTTTATTCAAATCACCACACCTTGGGTGCTCTTTCTGCTTTTTTTTCCAGTTTATTTATTTTTTATTAAAAATTGCCATCTCCTCCCCTCCTCCTCCCCCTTCCCTCCCCTCCCCTCCACCCACACCCCCACACCCCCACTCCCTCCCTCTTGAGGCCAAACAGCCATCAGGGTTCTCTACACTATGTTGAGTCCAAGGTCCTCCCAACTCCCCCCAGGTCCAGGAAGGTGAGCAACCAAACTGACAAGGCTCACACAGAGCCCGTCCATGTTGTAGAGACCAAGCCCATCGCCATTGTCCTTGGCTCCTCGGTCAGCCTCCACCATCAGCCACCCTCAGAGAGTCCTATCATCTGTTTTAGTAAAAGTATGTCTTTATTAGTGATATTTACTTCTGAATTATTCATTTTAAATGTTATACTTTATCAATTCTTTACTTTGAAAAGATATTGGCATATATTTAGCACACACAGTGATGGATTTTTTAAAGTATATCATATTTTTTGATCCCTTTCATTCATACATTCTCACTTTATCCACTTCCTACTTGCTTCTAGTCCTCTTTATTTCTCTCAGCCTCATTTTTATTTTCATATTATGTACATATACACATATATTTATATACATAAATGAATACAAATAAAATAATAAAATATTTGTATATGTTATATATCTATGTAAAACTTAGGATCCACAGATAAGAAAGAAACAAGATGTTTGTAT
This sequence comes from Arvicola amphibius, assembly GCF_903992535.2. Taxonomy (NCBI): domain Eukaryota; kingdom Metazoa; phylum Chordata; class Mammalia; order Rodentia; family Cricetidae; genus Arvicola; species Arvicola amphibius. Next base: position 79,200,781 of record NC_052052.2, on the reverse strand, counting down.
CTTTGTGTCTCACTTATTTACATTAATTTAATCAATTCCGGTTATATCTATTTTCTTTCAATACAGACTTTTTCTTCCTACTTTTCTGAGTAATGCTCCACTGTTTATCTATACCACATTGTCTCTGTCTATTCATCTGCTGATGGACACTTAGGCAGATGCCCTAATTATGAATCTCATGATTTCCAGACATGCCTGACTACAAACACATTTTATATTAATAGATTACCTTTGTTATTTGCCTTGCAAATCCATCGTTTCACTATCAGACACTAAATTAGACTCAGACACTGGTCAAGGTCTCTCCTCTACGGTGTTATTGGAACTTAGAGGGGTCCCACAGTGATGTCAGAGTATAGTTACAGATGGATTTTATTTTCACTTAACTGAATCCTTTAAGATTGCTATGAACATTTTTTTCAACACTACTGATGCTTGACTCTTTAGTTTCAAGCCTTTGGAGTTCCAGGAGGATCAGCAGATAATCTGAATGGACTTCAGCCCTCCTTTTGCCAAAAAGTATGAGTGTGTGTACCAGTGTGTGTGCTTCTAGTAAAATATAACTCCCTCGTGTTTATTCCTTCAGATGTTTAAATTCTACCCTGACATTATGTCTGCCAGCCTGTGGTTCCTGGGTACAAAAGGCTTCACCCTTTACACATGCTTCAGAGCATCACATGATGTCTGATGCAGAGATAACTTCCAGTGAATGTTTATAAAATTATCTCTCACCGTAATGAATATCTTTTCCACTGAGATTAAAATGGAGACTCTCCATCATCATTTAATATCTTAAACCATCTATCCATAGAAAATAATACACTCAAGCCTTATATAAATTGTTCCAAAAGTGTTCTAGTCAAACCTGTCTCAGTGCCAGGTGCTAGAAGAGATGAGATAACTCTTCATATAATACAGGCACTGCCCCCATTCTTCATTGAAGATAACAGTAAGAAAAAGGATTGAGAGCAATCCTGTCTTCCTTGTAGCCAGAAAAACAGGATAGCTTTGTAACAATATAGCTGTGTTCACAGAGCTTCATGACTTCCTTTTCACTCCTTCTGTCTCATGGAAGCCTCTGGTCTGTCAATACCAAGGCAGTTCTATGTCTGAATAATACTTTCCAATTCATGCTCTCATTAAGTCACTCCTTGTTGGAAATCCTCTGGATTCATAGGAAGTAGAGCATAAGAGTGGAAATACCAAGAGTGTCCTTTTCATTTCCATCTATTTCAAAGAATTACTTGTTATATGTGAACTTGATTGTGCCTCTCTATGACATAGACACAATGTTGAGCATTCTAGTAAATAAAAAGGCAGATACAGTGTTGATCTATATAATGTTACACATCAATAAAATAAATGGAACCAATAATGGTAACTAAAATCCATATTTTAAGAGTATCTGTTTTTCAGAAGCTAGAAATTGTAAATTTTGTCTTAAATTTAGCAACAAGGAACTCATTTGAGGAACTACAGAGTTAATAGTCACAGAACAGTGAACTTAACCAATATTCTCCACAAATTGAAATTCAAGCCAACACATTTTTATGAGTTTAATAGATTCTGATTAGCATACTTTCTATCATATATTTTTTTCTACCCCATTTCCTGAGTTTATACAACTTCCTATGCAAGCTAAATTAAATCCCTAAAATTCTGCACTGAATATGCCAGGTGCAAATGATGCCATAAACACACCCAGGGTTTGTTAAAGCCTCTTGTGTCTAAGCTAACTTATCCCCATTTTGCAATTCCTGAAAGTTTCTAGACACTCATTGCTTCTACTCTTGTCTCTTTGAAATGTAATCAGAATGATAGTAAAGATCACAGAATGTTCAGCGAAATCAAAATTATATAAAGAGATGAGCTAGCTTCCTCACTTTGAAAAATCTCTCTTTGGACTTTAGTTTCCTCACCAATAAAATACAGATGATAGTTGGTAAAATTTACTTGGGGCCTATGGTGGTTAATTTTTTTTTTTTTTTTTTTTTTTTTTTTGGTTTTTCGAGACAGGGTTTCTCTGCGGCTTTGGAGCCTGTCCTGGAACTAGCTCTTGTAGACCAGGCTGGTCTCGAACTCACAGAGATCCGCCTGCCTCTGCCTCCCGAGTGCTGGGAATAAAGGCGTGTGCCACCACCGCCCGGCTTGGTGGTTAATTTTTCATTGCTAACTTGAGGTTTATAAATGTAATGGACATAATTCACTGAACATGTCGGTGAGGCGCTTCCAGATTCAATTCATCAATGGTAGAAGATCCACCATAATATGGGTGGTAATATTCTATATTCTATAAGCAGTTGTCCTCAGCTAAATAAAAAAATGTGAGCTATGTATTAGCTTTTGTCTCTCTGTTTCATTACTGTGGATGCAGTCTGAGCACTTGTCTCAAGTTCTTTCTACCATGATTTGCCCTCAGTGATGGACTGTACTTTCAGAGTCTGAATCAAAACAAACCTTTTCCTACTTAAGTTGCGTTTGTCTGTTTTTCTTTTTAATTTGGTAGCAATACATAATGTTATTAATACAGAGCTATTATGTAAGATTGTATATCCCCCCTTGGGGCTTTTAGATTCTTTTGTTATTTCAGACATAAAAGACATTTGAATGTTAAGAAAGGGGTGATGGAGTTGGAGAGATGGTTCCATATTTAGAGTTTGAGTTCATAGCTGAAGAGAAAGGAGGGATCACTCACTGATGGACTGTTACTACACAGTTTTAATTTTTTCTGTGTGTGGAACATCAACTATCATCCTTGAAGAAGGTACATAAAGGCAAAAAAAGCAGAAATCGAGGCGTAAAAATACTGAGAAATGATGTTGCATTTAGACAAGAGAACTTTTTAGGATACTTGGATTTTCAGTGATATAGAAATGCAACAGAGTATGAAATTAGAAAATTGCCACCAAGGCATGATGGAAAGAATTTTGAATGCCACTGACTGTAGATAGTAATAATTTACATTACATGGAGAACTATTTAATACCACGTGTATTTTTATCTACTATTTAGAAGTTACTTCAAAAATCATATGAAATATACAATATAAAGTACTTTTCTTGGAGATATCCCAAGTCTTAAGTTCAACTAAATATCAAAAGTAGTCACTCATACACACATATACATGACTGCCACACATAATAGACATACAGAAAATATTTTACAAGAATGAAAGAATTAAGCTTAGTAAATTGCAGGTTGACCTAAACTAAAATTTTGTTATAGATTTTGTTTGGATTGTTTAGCTATAGAACTCCCCAGAACATTCAGTAAATTGATGTGTTTGATATTTCCAAAGAAGCAAAAGATAAATATGGTTCCATAGTTCCACATGCCATACCTCTTCTACCACATAGGACCCATGATCCATGGAAGTCTTTGAGTAGATGTCTGTCTTTGTGGTTGAGGTGTGTTTCTTGTAAACAGCAGAATGTTGGATCCTGTTTAGTATCCAATCTCTTAGCCTGTGCCTTTTTATAGGTGAATTGAGTCCATTGATATTAAGTGAAATTAATGATCAGTGGTTGTTAACTCCGGTCATCATTTTTTTCTTTTTTTTTTTTTTTTGGTAGTAGAGACTTTGTGTTTCCCTTCTTTGAGATGTGCTGGTGAAGGGTCGCTAGATGTCTGAGTTATTGTGGGCATTGTTGGACTCCTTGGTTTGTGATTTCCCTTCTATTACTTTCTGTAAGGCTGGATTTGTGGCTAGGTATTGTTTAAATTTGTTTTTATCATGGAATATTTTGGTTTCTCCATTTATAGTGAAGGAAAGCTTGGCTGGGTATAGTAATCTGGGCTTGCATCCATGTTCTCTTAATTTCTGCAGAACATCTATCCAGGACCTTCTGGCTTTCATGGTTTCCATAGAGAAGTCAGGTGTAAGTCTGATAGGTTTACCTTTATAAGTTCTTGACCTTTTTCCTTTGCAGCTCTTAATATTCTTTCTTTATTCTGTATGTTTTGTGTTTTGATTATAATATGGCGAGGGGAATTTTTTTTTTGATCCAGTGTATTTGGTGTTCTGTAAGCTTCTTGAAGCTTCATAGGAATATCTTTCTTTAGGTTTTCTTCTATAATTTTATTAAATATAATTTCTGGACCATTGAGCTGTAATTCTTCTCCTTCTTCTACCCCTATTATTCTTATGTTTGGTCTTTTTATTGTGTCCCAGATTTCCTGAATGGCACAGAGATGGTGGGGCTGATCTAATGGGAGCTCACCAAGGCCAGATGGACTGGGACTGAAAAAGCAAGGGATAAAACTGGACTTCCTGAACATGGCAGACAATGAGGGCTGCTGAGAAGCCAAGGACAATGGCACTGGGTTTTGATCCTACTACATATACTGGATTTGGAGGGGGGCTAGCCTGTTTGGATGCTCACCTTCCTAGACCTGGATGGAGTGGGGGAGGACCTTGGACTTCCCACAGGGTAGGGAACCCTTACTGCTCTTAGGACTGGAGAGGGAGGGGGAGGGAAGTGGAGGGGAGGGGAAGGGAAATGGGAGGCAGGGAGGAGGCAGAAAATTTTTTAATTAAAAATAAATAAAAAAAGAAAATAAAAAAGTCTTTGAGATATCATTACTTAAAAAAGGAAGATGGTATACAAGAAGCTCCAACAAATAACTGCTCCCAGGGCTTCGGAGATCAAATGCTGTGCTGATCTACAACATCGCTCAGTGGATGGAGAGACATGAAGGGTTAGGAAACACACCTGGAAAGTAATGTGGGAAATATGGTATGTGTTGAATGTTAGGAGAGATGAAAGGGCCAAAATGAGTCCAGGTATTAATTGTAACTACCTAGTAGTTTATTTGATTTCTTGTAACTTTATCCTTAAATGATTGATGTATAAAATTGATTGGAACTAAATGTTTCCTTTTACCATAATTAATGCAAGAAATACTTAAAAGGGGAAAAATTTGAGTGTTCTGAAATTTATGTTTTTCTGTATATTCTCTTTCCATGTCTCTGTCTCTCTTTTCTTATATATTTACTTACATACTTTCATATCTATTCAAGATTTTGATATAATGTCTCCTCCTAAAAGTTATCAGAGTCTCACACAACTAATTAATTCATAGAATCTTTATAAGTTAAATAAAAAAGGAAACTGTCAGAAGAATTAAATATATTCATGTACATTAACGACTAACATATTCCACAGACATTAAGAAGCATACTTTTCTGCTCCTCATCAGGACCTTGGGAGCTCAGTCCAGTGCTCCAATGTGGAGCTCAGTCACCTTCCCCATCTGTCGCCAGCTGGAGGTTCCCTCACGGTCCTGACGAGGAGCAGAAGGAGCGAGAACATGAGGGAGAAAGTCAGGAACGTGAGGGGTGCGTTCACTCATGGAGACGGTGGGACAGAACTAAAGGGAGATCACCAACTCCAGTTGGAATGTGACTGATGGATCATGCGACCAAACCCGTCTCTCTGAATGTGGCCAACAGCGGGGGCTGACTGAGAAGCAAAGGACATTGGCGCTGGGCTCTGATTCTTCTGCATGGACGGGCTCTGTGGGAGCCTTCTCAGCTTGGTCGATCACCTTCCTGGACCTGGGGGGAGTTGGGAGGACCTTGGACTTAGCATAGAGTGGGGAACCCTGATGGCTCCTTGGCCTTGAGAGGGAGGGAGGGGAGGTATGGGTGGAGGGAAGGGGAGGGAAGGGAGAGAAGGAGGGGAGGGAAGGGGGAGGAGGAGCGGAGGGAGGGGGGAGGAGGAGGGAAGGAGATGGAAATTTTTAAATATAAAAAAAAATAAACCATGAGAAAAAAAAAAAAGAAGCATACTTTTAAACAAAAGTTTAGAGCCAGGGAGGAAAGTATCTCCTATAATACAACTTTAATGTATAAAGAAGATAAGCTATAAAACTGATATAAAAGCTTTGTTAAGTAAAATATTGCTGTTATACACAGAAAAATAATTATATGGAAATGATATTTAAATTTATTTTATATTGACTTTGAATGAATTTTAATTTTTTATCTTTGTATTTGAATTTTCCAAATGCTTATGTGATACTTATTAAGCTGCCAGAACATTTTTGAAGAAAATTTGAATATGATAAATTATGATTATTACTATTGTCATAAATATATCATATATATATATATATATATATATATATATATATATATACACTTCCTCCCATTACTTCATTTGAAAATGACTCAGTACACAACTCTCCACTGAGTTATTTTCTATGCTAGGAGAGAAGGGTAATAAAGCATATTGGTTTCTCTAATATGTATTTGGATCCAGTCTTTGTTGAGACTTTATTGAGACATATTAAGTTCATGTATGGATTTGTTTGGCTCTGAAGATAACTGTGAACTGATGGGGCAATGACGTCATTGGTACAGTACTTGCTGTATCAACATGAGACTTAAGTTCAGATCCCCAGAACCAATCTATCTATAACCATATCCATATCTATATCCCCCCCCCTCTCTCTCTCTCTCTCTCTCTCTCTCTATCTATCTTTTCCATTTATTCATCTACCTATTTATAGCCAGATATGGTTGCATGAACATATAAGCCTAGCACTGGGGGTTGAGGAGCAGAGACAGAGGATCCCTAGGGCATGCGCTCTGCTAATCCAGCAGAGTCAGTTAGTTACAGCTTCAGTAAGTAAAGCTGTGTCAGTAGAAAGGCGAAGGGCAACTGACGAAAACAGGTTATGTCAATCTTTGGTTTCTACACACTCACAAAATCATATATATATATATATATACATATATATACATATATATACACATATATATGTATATATATATATAAATCACATCACGTACACATGCACTTTTCAAAACAGAGCTATCTGTGCAAAAAGTGACAGCACTCATATAAGTCTCTTTATGTGTCTAGAGTACCTGGTACATGCGTGATCAGGATGAGAGCTAATGTATTATAAATAGTAAGGAAACAACATATTGTCCATTATGGGAATATATATTTAAAGCAAGAACTCTAGAAACCTAAGGGAAATTATGGGCAACTTGAAAAGTTAATCAAATCTTAACAAATAAAAATAATCTGGTAGAGATGATGATATGGTAATTTTAAATCATTGGTTAAAGCTTGTGGTAAAAATCTGAAGTAAAAAAATAAAAAAAAATCTGAAGTAAATGTGTTTCTATATTTAGGTGTGTGTTTGTGTGTGTGTGTGTGTGTGTGTGTGTGTGTGGGTAGGTAGGTAGGTAGGTAGGTAGTTACGTGTATATCTTTGGAACAGTATATAAAATAGGCAGAAGATAACTCCAATAACTTGTTTTACAAGTGATGACTATGAAAAGTAATCGTAGAAATGTCACACATAAATAGGTGAAAACTTAAACAAAGGCAAATGGATCTTTATAGAACATGTGGTCAGGATTTCAGCACAGTGAGGTGAGGGATAAGAGCTCTCAAACCAAAAGAAAAGTGAAGACATGAAAAGATTATGGTTTTGGTTTGCAAAACGGATATTTAAGGTGGATATGTAAGCATTACTTGCTCATAAAATCATGGCAATATACTCAAATAGAAATGTCAGAGTCCACAGTGAAGTCATTGAATAGGACACCTGCAAAATATTTACATAATGAGCATAAACAAAGTCTACCCTCAACCTGCACACACCTACTACAGAATACCTCAGTCACGATACTCTAAGCTTTCCCTCAACCTGCATGCACAGGCAGGGTACCTGAGGCAGGATACTCTACTATGAGATACCTGAGGCAGGATACTCTATGTGAATAGGAAATTTATCAGGCAACACCGATTTCTGTAGAGGGACTCAGTGATCAGGATGCCATGGGGCAACCATCAGCGTGGACTGCTGTCCTCTTCAGATTCATTCACTGGGGGACAGCATGTGTATGGAAACACCACAGAAGTCAAGACTAGAGCTATCACTGCCTGCTTATAACACTGCCAAGCCCTGTGTTGCCCTGATGATCTCTTTAACATCCTTCTTAACCTTGAAGCCTTGAGAAGCAAGGCTGGAAGGCAGTGCCTGCATTTTCTTTACTCTCTTACTTACCCTATCTACTTAGGATTTCTTCAGAGTAATAAATAAATGCTCCAGTTTTTGTTTTCAACATCTGAAATTATTTTCCTGTTCTGTAATTGAATGTTCTAAACATAAACAAATAAAAATAAAGGAGGAAATTCTATATATAATGGAGTCCATGTCAGCTTAGTTCAAACTGCCCTAAAGCACTTATGACTTGGACATATTAAAGTCTAACATTGAAAAATTGCCAGCAATTATTTCCCTATTTTTCTATCAAAAATGAAAGAAGTTTATTCTCTTAAACAGGCTGGGTTTTTTTTTTTTTGTTGTTGTTGTTGTTCCATGTGACCAGTTGAAATGGCTGTTTTATTAAGAGATATGAAGCAGGCATCATTTCTTATCATTGTATTAAATATACAAATTTGTGTATAGGCACACAGTGCTAATATACTCAAAGATGATCTGTGTTTATCCTCAAGAAAGATGGCATCACAGCCAGGCAGATCAGCTAACAGAATCATCAAATCCATACACAAGCACAAACAGCCATTCTTCGGCTCCCTGTCAAGAGTCCTGATTATTAAAAGGCCCTCATCAGAATCAAACATAGTTCAGCAAAATATTTAAGCAAGATGGAATTCTAGGCTCCAGCATAAACTCATAGAGGCCAATTTTCAAAGAACAAGGAACATAAAGGACATAAAACCCCCCGAGGAATCGCACCCTTGGTCCAGATATGTGAGGCTTTCAAGAGGCCTTTTAGCTACAGCAACTTCACAAACACACTGACAGACAATAGGGGAAAGACAGGAGGTCATCTGTGGGCTGCTTGTAACTGTCAGCATAATTTAAGGACTCATGGTAAACCTTCCCAAATCTCCCAAAAACCTTTCAGAAGCGGGGAAGGTCAATCAGAAAAATGAGGTGAATTACTCTGTCAGTAACTGGGCCACTGAATTTGAGGATAAACTTGTCAAAGCAATCACTTCTAGATGAGGAAAAAGCCTTCTTTTAAGGAACAAGCCTGCTTATAAGCTACCTGTGAGGTAAATGACTAAGACAGACACAGAAACTCGAGTTCATTATTCACTTCAAAGAAGCACACTTCTCTTTATCCTGAAATACCTGTTTGCATTTGGCAGTCAGATGGAGTTAAAAGGGGAGGCTGTAGGCCAGTCATTATTCCTTTTCTCACCTCAAAGCCTTATTACTATCCATGGAAGTAAAACCAGTTTTTTTTCTTTATGTTTTTACACCTTAAGTCTTGAATGGGGACATTAGTAGCAATAAGGAAGAGAAATAGGGAGAAGATTCAAGTCAACTGTTAAGTTGTTCACTAATGCCAGGGACTATAGAACAAAGGAGTAGAACAAAGTCCTTTGGAAGGGCCCTAGATGTAGATTCGAAGAAGAACAATCATGTTCTCTGCGATAGTCACCTCTTTCAGGGTCAAAGCCACTTTCCAGAGTTGCTGAAGCGAATTTTTATTTTTTCCTAAAACTCAAAAGGCAAGCGTCTTCAGAACCTAATTTGATTTTGATTGATTTTTGAAACTTGAAACACTTCTAAACTAATTTTCAGTATATTACTCTTGTCAACGCTTAAAGATTTTGTCAAGAGGAATTTGCTGAACAGACGCAGTAATTTTGTTTCTCATTCTGGCATATCACCCTTAAAGAGGAAGCCCGGGGAGGGGCTGTCTCTGTTACTACAGCTGTTGATGTCAGAATATACATTGCAATTACTTGCTTGCTATTCTGGGGACCTTCTCAAGCAGTGCATGCTGCAACTCACATGATCTGCAAATATTCAAACAAGAATCCTTTGAGTTGTCAGCTTTTTGGAGCCAGACCTTGACTATAGAAAGGAGGCCCTGATAAGTGATTGATCCAAGGTCACATAGCAACTTAGTGGTAACATTAGAACTGGAGATGTTCATCCTCTAGTCTATTTCTCTCCCCGATGTAACAGAAAGCTCATAAGCCAAGTTCTCCCTGCAGTAGTCTTGGACAAATCTGAGATTAGATTTATTAAGTAAATACCCCACGGACTACTTCAATGGAAGAAGAGGCCTCAAATTGCAGTCAATATGCTAATCAATAGATGGGAAAAGCCATTTTGGAAGTGTACCGTACTGCTGCCCCTTACAAAACACAGAGGCTGTGTTAACAGAGTCTGCCTCTTTGTCTTACCACAGTCAGAAGATCCATTGGGGGCTGTTGGAAATAACAGTGGCATTACAGGATAATAACCTCTGCTCACGCCAGTGTTATGCCGAGAGGGCTGTCAGAAAGTACTTGCCTTTATTGCTTTTTGCCACCCGGGGTCTGTGGCATGCAGACAGATGGACCAGCTCATCTTAACAAATAAGCAATAGGGACAAACTGTGCTGGCTCCATCCTTTGGTCTTTGCTTAAGGCAGGGCCTTCCAAGCGAGGACTGCAGGTGCCTGGATAACAACATCAGCAGATGCAAAGCACATATTATCCAGGAGGGGAGCAAAACTGATGAAGGGCTGACCCACTGTGTGGCCAAATAGGCTCAAGGATTTTGATCTGCTGTTAAATTTTCTTGATACTGTCTAACTTGCCTTCAAGCATTAGGAACAGAGGGAAGGCTGGAAAGTCAAGAATACTGTTTGATTTATTTAAATGTTTCCCAACACATAGCAATCTATAAATGGATAATAATGGGTCAAATTAATATTCATTGCCTGTATGTATTTATTTATGAGCACATTGTCAATAGTTGGCTGTGTGTAAAGAAATGGCCATGGGTAAAACAGAGCTAAAGATTTTTGTTTTGGTTTTTAAAATTCTTCATAAAAAGATACTGAAAAAAGAATGGCTGCTTTTTCAAGTAAAAAAAAAAATAGTTAAAATGTAGTTATTCCACTTTTCCCTTCCCTTCCCTTCTCTCTAATCCCTCCCATGATCTCTTCTCCAACCTCTTCCCATGTCCCCACCTCAGTCTCTCTCGAATAGATATTCTTTGCTTTGATTATTATTGTTACATATGTATATAAATGCATAAATACATAAAAAAACTGCTAAATCCATATTGTAAGGCTTTTTATATATTATTTCAGGGATGAACATTTGGTATTGAATAGACAATTAGAGGGATCATTGCTGGCAACAGCTAACTCTCCATCTCTCAACAGTTATCAATTGCCTGTAGTCCTTTGTCTATTGTAGAGCCCTGTGAGATTTTCCCCTTATATGGTAGCACAGCTTCTGATATTATAATTATTTGGGTCTTGTTTAAAAAGCTATATTGTTGAAGTATTGTGACTGTAGCTTTCCTGTGATTTCTAGGAGATGTAATCTCAACAAGGCCTTCTGGTTCTCCGGATCTTATAGTCCTTTTCCCCCAGTTTTATGATGCTCCCTGAGACTTGTATGTACAATTTATATTGCAGTTGCAGGTAATTTAAAATACAGAATGATAGGCATGTAAGTATTGTTTTGATGCTCAGATACTTGGATTATATTGAAGTCTTAGAACCAAAGTATTTCTTTTGAGTAGAGTCAAGCCTGACCCCTCCTCCGCCAAACAAATTAAGAATTTTCACTTTCAGATCCCTGAAAGAGATGGAGATGAGGCAGGGCTGATAACTTGGTTGGGGTAGGCTTTCCTTCTGAGCCTCTAAGAATCCAACCAGCAAGCAATGGATTTCTTCTAATAAGTAGCAGGACTTAGCCTTGGAGAAGCTCTCTGGAGACAAGTAAAACATCCAGGAATCTGGTCTCTGAGTTTGAACTGTAATTATGAAGTAATGTTTTTCATGAATTCCTCATATATGGCATAGCCTTTTAGACAAACATCCCATTTTTATAGCCTATTCTTCATTTCTGTAAAAATTAAGGAAAATATTGAACTTAATTATGGGACTCTCTTGGCATAAGGCATACCCTTTCTGACAAATCTCCCATTTTGTTGTAGCCTATTCTTTGTTATAAAAATAAAGGAAAAGACTGAACTTAATATGGGGTTCTTTAGGCAAAGGAAAGTGGGAGGTGGAGGAGGGCAAAAATCTCTTTAGGGAATGGGTGATGATAGTAACAGAACAGCAATAACAACTGTGTCCAGTGGAAGGTGCCTCTCTTGGAAACACAACAGTATGGTGACACATTTGCTAGACAGAACAAAAAGGATGCCTAAGGCATTTCTTTGTCTTCCTTTGGGCAGAAGCCTATGCTATCTTCAAAGTCATTCAAGAGACAGACTTTGGTGGAAGCAAGTTGGAAGCAATAAAACAGGTGTATGCTTTATTGGTCTATGCAGACCTGTGCCACTAGTGATAATGATACAAAATTTCATAAAAGCAAAGCCTCAAGAAATTTTCCACTCTCTCTAGGATGGTAAGGCAAATACAAATGTAAAAATTTCTAAACCAGGGATCTGCTAAGCCTCAAAGGATTTAGGGAAAACTGCAGGGGTGTAATAGTTTTGGGAAATGGGAACTCTCTGAAGTAGGGTTTATTTCAGATACTTCCTAGAAGACATAGGGAAGAGGCTACATCTTAAATATAGGATATGGGACAGACAGACATTTCCAAAGTATTGCTCTTGGCTCTACATCATGAATATTACTGGGAACTTGTTAGAATTGCAGATTCTCAGACTCTAGCTCTATACTAAGGGATCTAATTTTGTAGGTGGGGACCAGCAATCAGTGTTTTAACAAGCTCCCTCCTACCTTAGCCCCAGAAGATTCTGAGGGTGATTCGATTTAAGGATAACTACAGGAGAGAAAGTGGTTTAGAGGTAGGTAATCACAGCTCAGCAGCTCAGTCATAGGTACTTCTGCTGGCATCATTACTGTAATGCAGGCTCTGGACTGTGATTCCCAGAGTTTAATGCAATGCTAGATCTTTTCCACAGCATCACAGGTTCCATGGTGTATTCTCTAATGACTGAATTTATTAAACAGTGTGTGTGTGTGTGTGTGTGTGTGTGTGTGTGTGTAAAAGTGCCCATAAGTCAAAGTATCCAAGAAGGCCAAAAAAGGAAGGAAGATTCTGTAGAGTTTATGCTGCAGTAAGTGTAATGTAGGAACTAAATGTGAGTTGTGTGGAAGAAGAGTAAGAACTCTTAACCATTGAGCCATCACTCCAGCCACCACTGACTGCATTTTGCTCCACTGATTATAAAAGTATTTCTTGAATCTTTTCTTTACTTTTGAAGATGAACCAACTGAATATCAGATGCTATTTATAGTTCCCAAATGACAAAGGTGTTAATTAAGAGATAAGGCTGGAGACGGACTTCTGACCAGGACCCGGCACTCTTTTCTCCACACCATTCCCTGTCGCTCTTGGATAAGAACTCTTTAGTGATTTCTGAAAACTCCAGAATGTCCCCGCCATGTGTCTAGCATTCTTGCATGCCGCCCCTGGATAAGGAGAATGATTTTCAGAGCCTTCTGTTGAGGAGGATTCTAAGGATGTTTGTTCAGTCAGTGGGAAAGTGGAGTGGATTAATGAAGTGAAGAAGTGAAGGCAGCTCATATGTAATATGTTTTATATTCCCTAATTATGAGTGTGACCTTGCCTGGTTCTCACTTTATCATTTGGCTAGGTCCTGAGAAATAGTACAACCCATAGAAGAATAACTTCTGCTTAGGAAGATTAAGAAGGGGTGTGCTAATGAAGACAGGCATGATTATTCTCATTTGCTTTCATATTATCTCATTAACCACTAGTGTTCAGGGAAATTTCAGCCAACCTTTACCAATTGGCAGAAAAACTATCAACAACAAACAATAAAAATTGCCTTTTTCCTGAATATACCCAATTGCTTTAGAAAACCATGGCTCGGAGGTGTAGGATGTGTCAGTAATAATTCATATATTTACCTCAGTTTCATAGACAGAGTTATACATACAAAGTCTGTCAATCTCTTTGAGTCACTCCAGTTCTTGTTATGTTGACTTTATCTCCTAAAGTCTTCATGCTTTCCCCATAAACCATCAAGTAAAAAATAATTTATTTTAAAAAATACAATACCAAACATTTTTAAAGCACTCAGAGTTCACTTACAAACTTGTGCTAAACTTTTAATTTTTCCCACTTTCCACTTCACTTTGAACAAACAGAATAAAGCTTTGTCCAAATTGTGTGAGACAACAATATTTCCATTGCTTATAATGCCAGTAACTACTGTTAGTTTTTTTTTTTTTTTCTGTAATTCCCAGGGAATTTTCTACCCTTTGGAAAAAGACATCTTTCTAAGGAGGCCACAGTTTCCAGCTTCTGTTGTCTTTCTGGCTCTGTTTTCTGATTTTCCTTCTGTCCACAGATAAGATCACATCTGCAGTCATGACTCCATTTTCCTGAAATTTTAATTAGAGGACACAAAGTATCTTTTAATATTCTTTTGCATACTGAAGCTCCCAAGCGCTTGTTACCAATGACTCAATATAATTTAGAAGCTGTGGCTTCATAAGCAAGTAGTCCAATCTTTAGTTATTAAATTTTCAAATTAATATCTGCTGTATGCATCACTGATGATTATCTTGGTCTAAATTATGCATCTTTCTTAATGCAGGAAAACAACAGCCCTGGCGTCTGACAGTGAATCATTACCGACACCCATATCTCTGAAAAGATGTTTGTTTTTAACCTGTTATTGTTAGAATGGAGGACATCTTTGGGTACAGAATTGTTCATAATGATTTCATGGATGGCTATAATAAAAGCAAAATTGCTACTACTGATGTTCACTTACTAGGCCCTCTTGTTTCTTCCTATGGCAGAATATTCTAGATGACGTCATCTTTAACAAATTGTAAGAAATTTTAATATCAAGCTAAAGTGACAGGAATGTAACTGTATTAAAAGAAAGAAGCACATGAGATTAACTGATAATGGCTTTTGTTTTTCTCACAGGGACTTTGCAGGGTAGATTTGGGAAGAAGCAGATTCACATTTAGGATTCAATATTTATTATGTGAATCACTTAATAGGGCTACTATGCTGACAACACTAGGTTCTCAGAACACAAATGTTATTTACTTCTAACTTTTCCCAGAAGGCTCATACTTTTAGAAACCTTCAAGGATTAAAGGCTTTAATTTAAATATGACTATTTAGATAGCAATAAAAATAATAATGTCATTTTTTGGAGCTTTATTTTTGGAATTGTGATTTAAGGAAGCAAAATACTGAATTATTTACCTAAATCTCTTAATATAGTTCTGCATTTTTTTCTAGTCCATTTTCTTAGTTTGATTTGGGCTTTAAGGCTTCTGCTTTAAAATCAAATAATTCACAATATTTCTTTAGCAGCCGCCACACAGAGTTAAAATATAGACATTTCCTCATACAATGAACTGACAAATATCTTCCATATAACAAAAAATAATCTAAAAACAGATAAAATCAATAAACCCTACAACTCATCCTGGAACTTTGTGATGTCAAAATGATGATCATTAAGAAATCTCCACGATGAAACTGCAAACAACAGAAGAGTGTTGGCTCAGTCACTTCTCCAGAGTGCGGAGTCTTTTCTGAAGTTCAGACTAACACACTAAAAACAATGGCTCAATGAACTCAAGGCAGAAAGTTCTTATTTGGGGGTTTGACCACTCTGTGAAGAAGTAAAGTTCTTTCTTTATGTGTTAAACAATCACCTAAATGACTTATACTTTCTTCTCTACCAAACAATGCTGAAGACAGTCAACAATAATCCAGTTGTTTGCTTTAGGAAATATGTGCTTCTGAAAGATGAGAGAGGATAGAGCAACTGGGATGGCTATTTTTGGTTGTCATTTTGACAACCTACATCTGGAGTTTACTAAAACTCAAATGGCTGGGCATGCGTGTGTGAGGGAGTTAATTGTTACTAAATCATTTGAAGTAGGAAGACCATCTTCTAATTCAAATATTTGAGGTGGGAAGATAAATCTTTAATCCAAATTGTTTGAAGTGAGAACATCCATAGCCTATACAAAAGACATGGAAGAAAAAAACTTCTCTCTTTGCCTGCTTGCTCTTGCTGGCAAGTCTATTCCTTCACCAGCACTAGATCTTACTTCTTTACAATTAAGGCATATACTAAAAACCAGCTGAGACAGTTTCCTGGACTGAAAAACTACTCTGTTCTTGGTCCTTCTATTTTTAGGCAGCCATTACTAGATTATCTGGATCACAGCAAGTAAGTCATTACTAATAAATTTCAGCTGCTCTCTCCACAAGTGTATGTATGTATTTATATAAATATATATGTGTGTGTATACTTACACATACATATGTATGTGTGTATATGTATATTTATATATATCTATATCTATCTACATATATATATATATATTCTATCTACCTATCTATTGATAGACAGACAGACAGGCAGCTACATGGCTTTTTCCTGACTCTGCCTACTCTCTCTATATATATCTCTTCCAGCCTGGCTATATTCTGATAACCCATTGGCTGAAAGCAGTTTCTTTATTAACTAATGGCAATAAAACATATTAACAACATATGGATGGGAATCCCTACTCTCTCTATATATATCTCTTCCAGCCTGGCTATATTCTGATAACCCATTGGCTGAAAGCAGTTTCTTTATTAACCAATGGCAATAAAACATATTAACAACAAATGGATGGGAATCCCACATCACCTCTCCTTTTCTGTCTAAATGAAAAGGAAGGCTTTAACTTTAACATAGTAAAATTACATATAACAAAATAGGTATCAAGCAAGAATTTCAATTCTAATATTTGTATCTTCTTTATCTTTTATCATAAATAGGAAAACTATAATTATAAATATCTATTCTTCCACTCCACCAAAAGCTCCAGAAGAATATTATATTACCTAAGTAAACAGGAAGTGTATTGTAAACAGCTTCCAAAACTCTAGAATTGACAGAGACATCTCACTGCCTGGACAGTCTCCCAGAGTTCTTCTGTAATGTTGGAGCATTCATCTTCAGCCTACAGGTCCATAATATCCAGCAGACTTTGCCATGAAACAAGAAATTTCAAAGACAGTTTCACCTATAAGCATAGGTCCAAACTAGTCCCTTAGAATGTCGGTGAGAGTTGTATGGCTAGGGCAGACAGCAGGTCTTCTGACAGTGGAACCAGGATTTATACCTATTACTTGTACTGGCTTTTTGTGAACCTATTCTTTTTGTTTGCATGTCTTGCTCTGCCTAGATACAGTAGGGAGGGTCATAGATCTTCCCCAAAGCAATCTGCCTTACCCTCTCCAAGGAGTGTATGGGGGTGGGGTAGGGGTAGGTGGAGGGAATGGGATAAGAGGAGAGTGTGGAAACTGAGATTGGGATGTAAAATGAAAAAAGATTGTTTTTTTTAAAAAAAGAAAAGAAAAAGTTAAAAAATTACTCATCCTAAATACTGAATATTTTCTTTGTCTTCTTATGTTAATACATTACCAATCCTATTCATTTTTTTCTCCTTCTCTACAGTAAATAACATGCTATAAATTGGCTTGTTTTTTCTTCTGAATCTACTATGTGTCATTGAATACCTGATACTCTGGCCTCCACCTTTCAAGTGCTGTAATTACAGGCTTCTAAGGTGTATGTAACCATATCCAGCTTAAAACTTAGTCTTAAAAACAACTATGACGTTTTAGTATTTCTTGATTTTTCTAGAATTGATTGGCATTTTGTTTTTCACTACATAATGAATTCTAGTTAAGTTATCCCTTTTTAGAAAAAGTAATTTTGTTTCTCATTCTTTTCATTTATTCTCCTCAAAATGTTTACCAAATACCAGAGACTTTTCTAGAACTGATAACTGACTACTCTTGCCTTCATAAATTAACAACTTAAGTAGAATAAATAAAAATAGTAAATATAATTACTTAATGATTTTGTGAAAAGTTTCTGATGGAAAAATTCCAAAGTGCCAGAAAAGAATGTTCAAAGGAATTCAGAATTTGCCTTTGAAAGGAGCTATGTGGTCCAGAGTAGAAACAGAACATCTAAGCAAATATGTTGGTAAGACGTGAGGTTCAGATGCAGAAAACTCTCTGCCAGAAGTGATTGCCCAGTGGTGCAGTGGCAGACAGTGAGAAAGTCTTCAATCAGAATCAAGCAGTATGAGGGAGCTGGGCTATGAGCTTAAGGGCTGATGATGCTGAGGCTTTGTTAGCCAAAGATAAGCAATTAACTTTGTTAGTTGATCCAGCCTGTTCCCCTGGTTCCAACACACTGCTGAAGTGATGCTGTGTTATATGTCTCTACTTGATATTTGAAATTATGTACACAGTCCTGTCCACTTCTATGATCATCTGCTTATGCTCTGTATTTTACATTCAATATCTCCAAACTTCTTCACTTCACCACGTGTTTTCCATTTTCTTCCCCCTCCCGACATTTTTTTTCTTCAGAACAGGACGCTTTAGTTAATATTCTGCCTCACTTGGAGACTTTTGGGGACCGAAGGGCTTTTTGACTCCTTGCTGTAAGCCTCTTGAAGTGAACCTTTTTAAATGACACAGTCAATAGAATCTTTCTATAGTTTATGTAACATAATGCATTATTGACTTTCTAGACTACAAGTTCTTATCTCTGCCAGCACTAATGAAGGAACTTTTCCTAGTCAACAGTGCTAATGGGATTCTGACCTTATTTAGCATATTCCTAGAGAAGTTACTCACTGTGGAAGTGGGGTGGGTTGTCTCAGCTGCATTTCAAGTTTGGGGATAATTTCTGCTTTAGTAACACAAAGACTGTTCCTATAACTTATTTTTGCATAACTCAACAGTCTGGAACTTGGTAGATGCTAGTGGCATCTTCACACCATATTTTGATGTTTTATAATACAAAATTAATGATGATTTATGATACTTTATTTCAAAAGACTGAAGAAGTACAGAGTATAACAAAGACAAAAATTTACAAAAAGGCGTATTGAAAACAAGGAAGTACTGAGTGCTGATGTATTGATTAGCAGCTGAGTTCTGCTGATAGCCTCAAATCTCTTAAAAGACACTAAGTTGAAACATCATAGCTTGACTCTGAGTTGAGTCAATAGGGTTAGAACAGAAGTTACAATTTTCTGTCTTTGACCATTTAGGCTGTAATAACAATACATTATAAGTATTATAACTCTAGAATTGTACCACATTAGAGATAGACATAACTGAAAAATCAAAAGCAATACATTTTTTATATTTTATTTTTTTATTTATTTATTTATTTTTTTTTAATTCTTTATTTTCTTATAAAAAATTTCCATCTCCTCCCCTCCTCCTCCCCTTCCCTCCCCTCCCTTCCACCCATATCCCCAATCCACCCCTCTCCAAGAAAAAGAGCCATCAGGGTTCCCTTCACTATGTTAAGTCCAAGGTCCTCCCAGCTCCCCCTAAGTCCAGGAAGGCGAGCAACAGAAAGGCTAAGTTTTATTCTTCTGTGCTAAAAAAAAAGCATAGCTACAAATTTAAAATATTTTCTTTTGTAATATTTCTTAATAATAACAAAAACAAACATTGACTCTATCTATCTATCTATCTATCTATCTATCTATCTATCTATCTATCTGTGTGTGTGTGTGTGTGTGTATATATATATATATATATATATATATATATATATCCATATACATATAGATAGATACATATTCAATTTGTGGTTCTTTTTTTTTATCTCTTTTTTTTTATATTTAAAAATTTCCATCTCCTTCCCTCCTCCTCTCCCCTCCCTCCCTTCCTTCTCCCCCTTCCCTCCCCTCCCCTCCACGCATACCTCCCCTCCCTCCCTCTCAAGGCCAAGGAGCCATCAGGGTTCCCCACTCTATGCTAAGACCAAGGTCCTCCCAACTCCCCCCAGGTCCAGGAAGGTGATCGACCAAGCTGAGAAGGCTCCCACAGAGCCCGTCCATGAAGAACAATCAGAGCCCAGAGCCATTGTCCTTTGCTTCTCAGTCAGCCCCCGCTGTTGGCCACATTCAGAGAGACGGGTTTGGTCGCATGATCCATCAGTCCCATTCCAACTGGAGTTGGTGATCTCCCATTAGTTCTGTCCCACCGTCTCCATGAGTGAACGCACCCCTCACGTTCCTGACTTTCTCCCTCATGTTCTCGCTCCTTCTGCTCCTCATCAGGACCTTGGGAGCTCAGTCCAGTGTGCCAATGTGGGGCTCAATCACCTTCCCCATCTGTCGCCAGATGGAGGTTCCCTCACGGTCCTGACTTTCTTTCTCATGTTCTCTCTCCTTCTGCTCCTCATCTGGACCTTGGGGGCTCAGTCCGGTGCTCCAATGTGGGGCTCTGTCATTTTCTTCATCTATCGTCAGGTGGAGGTTCTATGGTGATATGCAAGAAATTCATCAGTATGGCTATAGGAACTGGCCTTTTCAGGCTCCCTCTCCTCAGCTGCCCAAGGAACTAACTGGGGGCATCTCCCTGGAAACCTGGGAACCCCTCTAGGGTCAAGTCTCTTGACAACCCTCAGGTACCTCCTTAAATTAAGATATATGCTTCCCTGCTCCCATATCCACCCTTCCTGTATCCCAAGCACCCCATTCCTCCGAGCTCCCCCCGTTCTCCCCTTCACACTTTTCTCTCCCCATCTTCCCTTGGCCTAGTCTTGCCCAACCCTCAAGTTCCCAATTTTGCCTGGCGATCGTGTCTACCTCCAATATCCAGGAGGATTACTATATCTTTTTTTGGGAGTTCACCTTCTTATTATCTTCTCAAGGATCCCAAATTTATAGGCTCAATGTCCTTTAATTATGGCTAGAAACCGACTATGAGTGAGTACATCCCATGTTCATCTTTATGGGCCTGGGTTACCTCACTCAGAATAGTGTTTTCTATTTCCATCCATTTGCCTGCAAAATTCAAGATGTCATTGTTTTTTACCGCTGAGTAGTATTCTAGCATGTATATATTCCACAGTTTCTTCATCCATTCTTCCACTGAAGGGCATCTAGGTTGTTTCCAGGATCTGACTATTACAAATAATGCTGCTATGAAGATAGATGAGCATATGCTTTTGTTGTATGATTGGGCATCTCTTGGGTAGATTCCCAAGAGTGGAATTGCTGGGTCCTGGGGTAGGTTGATCCCGAATTTCCTGAGAAACCGCCACACTGCTTTCCAAAGTGGTTGCACAAGTTTGCATTCCCACCAGCAATGGATGAGTGTACCCCTTACCCCACAACCTCTCCAGCAAAGGTGTTTTGGATTTTAGCCAATCTGACAGGTGTAAGATGATATCTCAAAGTTGTTTTGATTTGCATTTCCCTGATAGCTAGGGAGGTTGAGCATGACCTTAAGTGTCTTTTGGCCATTCGAACTTCTTCTGTTGAGAATTCTCTGTTCAATTCAGCACCCCATTTTTTAATTGGGTTAATTGGCATTTTGCCGTCTAGTCTCTTGAGTTCCTTATATATTTTAGAGATCAGACCTTTGTCAGTTGCAGGGTTGGTGAAGATCTTTTCCCAGTCAGTAGGCTGCCTTTGTGTCTTAGTGACAATGTCCTTTGCTTTACAGAAGCTGCTCAACTTCAGGAGGTCCCATTTATTCAATGTTGCCCTTAAAGTCTGTGCAGCTGGGGTTATGCGTAGGAAACGGTTCCCTGTGCCCATTTGTTGTAGAGTACTTCCCACTTTCTCCTCTATCAAGCTCAATGTGTTCAAATTAATATTGAGGTCTTTAATCCATTTGGACTTGAGTTTTGTGCATGGTGATAGATATGGATCTACTTTAATTCTTCTACAGGTTGACATCCAGTTATGCCAGCACCATTTGTTGAAGATGTCCTCTTTCTTCCATTGTGTACTTTTGGCTCCTTTATCAAAAATCAGGTGTTCATAGGTTTGTGGTTTAAGATCCGGGTCTTCTATACGATTCCATTGGTCAACTTCTCTGTTTTTATGCCAGTACCAAGCTGTTTTCAATACTGTAGCTTTGTAATAGAGTTTGAAGTCAGGGATGGTAATGCCTCCAGAAGAACCTTTATTGTATAAGATTTTTTTGGCTATCCTGGGTTTCTTGTTTTTCCATATAAAGTTGATTATTGTCCTCTCAATCTCTGTGAAGAATTTTAATGGGACCTTGATTGGGATTGCATTGAATCTATAGATTGCTTTTGGAAGAATTGCCATTTTTACTATGTTGATCCTCCCAATCCACGAGCAGGGGAGATCCTTCCATTTTCTGGTATCCTCTTCAATTTCTTTCTTCAAAGACTTAAAGTTCTTGTCAAATAAATCCTTCACTTCCTTGGTTAGAGATACTCCCAGATATCTTATGCTATTTGTGGCTATTGTGAAAGGTGATACTTCTCTGATTTCCCTCTCTGCTTCCTTATCCTTTGTGTATAGGAGGGCGACTGATTTTTTGGAGTTGATCTTGTATCCTGCCACGTTACTGAAGGAGTTTATCAGCTGTAGGAGTTCTTTGGTGGAGTTTTTGGGGTCGCTTATGTATACTATCATATCATCTGCAAATAATGAAAGTTTAACTTCTTCCTTTCCAAATTGAATCCCCTTGATTCCCTTATGTTGTCTTATTGCTATTGCTAGAACTTCAAGCACTATATTGAAGAGATAAGGAGAGAGTGGACAGCCTTGTCGTGTTCCTGAATTTAGTGGGATAGCCTTGAGTTTCTCTCTATTTAATTTGATGTTAGCTGTCGGCTTGCTGTAAATAGCTTTTATTATATTTAGGAATGACCCTTGTATCCCTAATCTCTCCAAGACCTTTATCATAAAAGGGTGCTGAATTTTGTCAAATGCTTTTTCAGCATCTAATGAGATGACCATATGGTTTTTTTCCTTCAGTTTATTTATATGATGGATTACATTGATAGATTTTCGTATGTTGAACCAGCCCTGCATCTCTGGGATGAAGCCTACTTGATCGTAATGGATAATTTTTCTAATGTGTTCTTGGATTCGGTTTGCCAGTATTTTATTGAGAATTTTTGCATCAATGTTCATGAGTGAGATTGGCCTGTAATTCTCTTTCTTGGTTGAGTCTTTGTGTGGTTTAGTTATCAGGGTAACTGTAGCTTCATAGAAGGAATTTGGCAGTGACTCTTGCGTTTCTATATTATGAAATACCTTAAGGAGTATAGGTATTAGGTCTTCTTGGAAGTTCTGGTAGAATTCCGCATTGAAACCATCTGGTCCTGGGCTCTTTTTGGTAGGGAGGTTTCTGATAACAGTTTCTAATTCTTCGCGACTAACAGGACGATTTAGAGCATTTACCTGGTCCTGGTTTAACTTTGGTATATGGTATTTATCTAAAAAACTGTCCATTTCTTTTACATTTTCCAATTTTGTGGCATACAGGCTTTTGTAGTAAGATCTAATGATTCTCTGAATTTCCTCTGTGTCTGTGGTTATGTCCCCCTTTTCATTTCTGATCTTATTAATTTGCGTGTTCTCCCTCTGCCGTTTGATTAGTTTGGCTAAGGGTTTGTCAATCTTGTTGATTTTCTCCAAGAACCAGCTTCTTGTTTCATTGATTCTTTGGATTGTTTTCTGTGTTTCTATTTTGTTGATTTCTGCCCTCAATTTGATTATTTCCAGTCTTCTACTTCTCCTAGGTGAGTCTGCTTCTTTTTTTTCCAGAGCTTTCAGGTGTGCTGTTAAGTCACCAATGAGCGCTTTCTCCGTTTTCTTTAAGTGGGCACTTAGTGCTATGAACTTTCCTCTTAGCACTGCTTTCATTGTGTCCCATAGGTTTGAGTATGTTGTGTATTTGTTTTCATTAAATTCAAGAAAGACTTTAATTTCTTTCTTTATTTCTTCCTTGACCCAGGTGTGGGTCAGTAGTTGACTGTTCAGTTTCCATGAGTTTGTGGGCTTTCTGGGGGTAGCATTGTTGTTGAATTCTAATTTTAATCCATGGTGATCCGATAAGACACAGGTGGTTACTAATATTTTTTTGTAACTGTGGAAGTTTGCTTTGTTACCAAGTATATGGTCAATTTTCGAAAAGGTTCCATGAGCCGCAGAGAAGAAGGTATATTCTTTCCTATTTGGGTGGAATGTTCTATAGATGTCTGTTAAGTCCATTTGGTTCATTACCTCCATTAAGTCTTTCAATTCTCTGTTAGGTTTCTGTCTGATTGACCTGTCCATTGGTGAGAGAGGAGTGTTGAAGTCTCCAACTATTAGTGTGTGTGGTTTGATGGCTGCCTTGAGTTCTAGAAGTGTTTCTTTTACATAAGTGGGAGCTTTTATATTAGGGGCATAGATATTCAGGATTGAGACTTCATTCTGATGGATTTTTCCTGTTATGAGTATAAAGTGTCCCTTTCCATCTCTTCTGATTGATTTTAGTTTGAAGTCAACTTTGTTGGAAATTAGTATGGCCACACCCGCTTGTTTCTTAGGGCCATTTGCTTGATAAACCTTTTCCCAACCCTTTACTCTGAGTAGGTGTCTGTCTTTGTGGTTGAGGTGTGTTTCTTGTAAACAGCAAAATGTTGGATCCTGTTTTCGTATCCAGTCTCTTAGCCTGTGCCTTTTTATAGGTGAATTGAGTCCATTGATATTAAGTGATATTAATGACCAGTGGTTGTTAACTTCAGTCATTTTTAGTAGTAGAGTTTGTGTGTTTCCCTTCTTCTAGTTGTGCTGGTGAAGGGTCGCTAGATGCCTGAGTTATTGTGGGCGTTGTTGGACTCCTTGGTTTGTGATTTTCCTTCTATTACTTTCTGCAAGGCTGGATTTGTGGCTGCCTATTGTTTAAATCTGTTTTTGTCCTGGAATATCTTGTTTTCTCCATCAATGGTGAATGCAAGCTTTGCTGGGTATAATAATCTAGGCTTGCATCCATGTTCCCTTAGTGTCTGTAGCACATCTATCCAAGCTCTTCTGGCTTTCATGGTTTCCATTGAGAAATCAGGTGTAATTCTGATAGGTTTCCCTTTATATGTTACTTGACCTTTTTCCTTTGCAGCTCTTAATATCTGTTCTTTATTCTGTATGTTTTGTGTTTTGATTATTATATGGCGTGGGGATGCTTTCTTTTGATCCAGTCTATTTGGTGTTCTGTAGGCTTCTTGTACCTTCATAGGAACATCCTTCTTTAGGTTGGGGAAGTTTTCTTCTATAATTTTGTTGAATATGTTTTCTGGGCCTTTGAGTTGTAATTCTTCTCCTTCTTCTACCCCAATTATTCTTAGGTTTGGTCTTTTCATGGTGTCCCAGATTTCCTGAATGTTTTGTGTTAAGAATTTGTTAGATTTGTTTAATTCTTTAATCTGTGAGTTTATTTCCTCTATAGTATCTTCAGAGTCCGAGATTCTTTCTTCCATCTCTTGTATTCGGTTGGAAATACTTGTCTCTGAAGTTTCTGTTCGTTTACTCAGAGTTTCCATTTCCAGTCGTCCCTCAGATTGTGTTTTCTTCAGTACCTCCATTTCATTTATCAGGTCTTGTACTGTTTCCCTTACCTGTTTGATTGCTTTTTCTTGTTTTTCTTGTTTTTCTTGGGTATCTTTGAGCAATTTATTTATTTCGTCTACCTTTTTGTTTGTCATCTCCATTTCTTTATGGCAGTTTTTTACCTCCTGTTTAAGGTCCTCTATTATTTTCATAATGTACTGTTTAAGGTCGGTTTCTTCTATATCTTCTGGGGTAGGGTGTTCAATTCTTGTTGTTTCGGGATGTCTGGCTTGTGGTGATGTCATATTGCCTCTCATGTTGTTGGAGGAGCTCCTGCATTGGCGCCTGCCCATCTCTTCCTTCAAAAGGAGCCCGGAGGCGTTTGGTGTCCTAGACCAATCTTTGCTGTGACTGAAACTGGTTGGATCTCCCCAGTGCCAGAGGAGGACCTGTTCCTTGTGTCACAATCTGAAGAAGCCAGCACTCCCTTAAAGGAATCCTCAGACCTGCCTTGAGGCCAGAGTCTGACCCCTTTGGGTGGATGGCCTTAGAACAGGAGCAGGACACCTGAGAACACTAAGGAAAACTTGGGAGACACAGGGACCGGAGAACCGACACAAGCCTGCAGAGGGAAGTGGGGGTAGGGGGGTCTGTGCTCTCTTCCAGGGCAGGTTGCCCCAGGGTCCGCATTCACTCACCAGTTCAGATGGAATGTCAGGGCACAGGATCAGGGATTCCAGGCAGCCCAGGGTCGCAGCCCAGACAAAAGGGCCAAGGTGGGGGCAGGGCGGGATGGAATACCACACAGCGAACCTGGCAGCACAATCTGAAGGAGCCCGCACCCCTCCACAGGAATCCTCAGACCTGCCTGGAGGCCAGAGTCTGACCCCCTTGGGTGGATGGCCTTAGAACAGGAGCAGGACACCAGTTCAGATGGAATGTCAGGGCACAGGGTCAGGGATTCCAGGCAGCCCAGGGTTGCAGCCCAGACAAAAGGGCCAAGGTGGGGGCAGGGCGGGATGGAATACCACACAGCGAACCTGGCAGCACAATCTGAAGGAGCCTGCACCCCTCCGCAGGAATCCTCAGACCTGCCTGGGGGCCAGAGTCTGACCCCTTTGGGTGGATGGCCTTAGAACAGGAGCAGGAACCTGAGAACACTAAGGAAAACTTGGGAGACACAGGGACCGGAGAACCGACACAAGCCTGCAGAGGGAAGTGGGGGTAGGGGGGTCTGTGCTCTCTTCCAGGGCAGGTTGCCCCAGGGTCCGCATTCACTCACCAGTTCAGATGGAATGTCAGGACCACATTTTTTATATTTTAGAAGCTAGAATGACCAAGATTAAGTTGCTAGCAGATTTTTTGAGTGTTAAAATTCTCTTTCCAGGTGCATAAAGGATATTGGTTTGGTGTGTTCTTACAATGGTAAGAAAGGCAAGGGTAGTCTTTGGGGTTTCTTTAATGAAGGCACTGATGCATACATGAGTGATCTAACTTCATGATCCAACCCAACGCTTCCACAAAGCTTCACAATTGTTATAATTGTGTTAGTAGTTAAGATTTCAATGTATGAAATAGTACACCATCCAGTAAACACTTAGATATTTTCAATATGATTACATATACAAATATTCTTAAAAATGAGCAGCTCATCACCAAGGCTGGACTGGGTCTGATGGAGCATGTGATCAAATCGGACTCTCTGAACATGGCGGACAATGAGGGCTGAATGAGAAGCCAAGGACAATGGCACTGGGTTTTGATCTTACTGCATGTACTAGCTTTGTGGAAGCCTAGTCTGTTTCGATGCTCACCTTCCTAGACCTGGATGGAGTGGGGAGGACCTTGGATTTCCCACAGGGCAGGGAACCCTGACTGCTCTTTGGACTAGAGAAAGAGGGAGGGGGAGTGGGAGAGGAAGAGGGAAATAGGAGAAGGAGAGGAGGTGGAAATTTTTAATAAAAAAATGAGCAGCCCATGTATTAAAAAGGAAGGGAAATCATCCAGCACTATAGATAATCAGGGAATACAAATAAAAGTAGAAATTTATGACTGAGTGGGGTGAGAAATGCATACTGTAGTGGGCTGAGAGTGAGTCTTATACTGGAAAAGACAGAGGGCAGTGCATATGCAAAGGTAGTTGACATCTTCGGATTCACTACAGGGAAAGATAAGAATTGATCCTACATTAGGAGAAACTGCACATCTTCATGGAAAGGACAGGTATATAAGCCTACCCTAGAGTCCAGGAAGGATACAAGACAGCATGTTCATCTCCACCTAAATCACAAGGGGGAAAATCCTCTAAGAATCTGTGAAATAAAAAACATAATCTTGTTTTACTTTAGGATGTAGAGTTTGAATTTAAATTATCTTTATAGTTTGTTTGTAAAGTCACATTCTTTACTATTATCATACAGAAAATAATGGGGCCTGAGTCTCTGGTCCTTTTGGGAACCTGAAAAATTCCAACACAGCTATTCTCTATTGGTATAGAAAAAAATAAGCAAATTAAAAATATCCAAGGATGTTTTCTACCATGAGTAAGAACTAACAAATGTAAAAAACTGCTGATATACATCTACTTGCATTTCCATCAGTGGAACCAAAGGAGAAATTCTATAAGACCAGGTATAAAAATCAAACACAAATATGCATTCAGACCAAAATAAAATCTATAATACACGAGAACATAGCCAATAATGAAAAATATAATAAAAGTCATCATTTAAAAATCAAAGATGCATGGCAGTACTAAGGGAGGAAATATCACTTTAGATATAACCAAAGATACACTATAGCGAGTACTGCCTTGTTGTCTGAGACATTTCCGGGGATTATCTGACACAAACATTTACTAGTCCCATTTAGGAAACCAAGGACATACCAGAGTAATAATAGTACAAATGTCCAAGTTGGCAAACCAAAGAATTGATGTATGTGAGTGGTTACATACAAAACAACCCACAGGCAACTGCATCCCTGAAATCCCACCAGAAGATGGTGATGATTCCAGAAAGCTGTGACTCCGAAATGGAATTCTCTGCACAGCTTGGAAGCTTCTCTACAGGTCAAAGTGAACTTCTGCTGGCAGTCATTACAGCATCTATTCTGAGTGGCCTTGTGAATCTTGTTAGTTTAGGGAATTTTCTGTAATTTGTGAATTATTTGCTTTCTTGGGGCAACACATTATGATAAGAATATCTCTTGCATTCTTAAAGACTGACATTTTTGTTGTACCTCATGGCCAGATTTAATAATTCACCTTGAGGTCAACTAAGACTTTTAAATAGCATAATTCTTTATTGATTCTTTGGTAATTTCACATCATGCATCCCAATCCTGCTCACCTCCTAGTACCTCCATATACTGCCCTCACTCCTGTGGTGTGTTGTCACAAAATTATTTAAAAAACAAACAGAAAAATAAAAAAAACACCTTTTCCCTCCATCTTTCCAACATCTCTTCTTTCATCCTAGTGACATCAGTAGCTGCTGTATGTCACTCAGTATACCCTTTTATTCAATCAGTCCCACCTACAGACTATTCACTGCAATGAGTCATTGGTATTTAACCTACATTTAGAGAACAATGTAACAACCCACAATGTTTGCCTTTGATTAACCATATAGTCAACTTTTACAACATAAACTAGTGCATAGCTATAATCTTAAATTACGTGTTCTTCTATGTATCTGACCAAAGAGTAACATATATGTGTTTGTCCATGTGTTATGATAATGTTACTGAAAACATAAAAAAATCTCACTTATAAAATGAACAGTCACTAAAAATGCTGAAAGCAACATTGTAAATTTCTTGATAGTATATACTTATTATCTTGGTCATTAGTTGTAACAGGAATGAGCAGGCTTGCTTTTCAACTTGGCCACCCAGCTAGCCTACACCTGAAATAATCACTCAGAAACTGTATTCATTTAAATCATTGCCTGGCCCAATCTCTTATTGGCTAACTTTCACATCTTGATTTAACCCATTTCTAGTAATCTGTATGTCACCTCGTGGCTTGTCAGGAAAGATTTAGCATGTCTGACCTGGCGGCTCCATGTCAGCTTTCTGTCTGCCCTTCTTCCCAGCATTCGGTTATGTCTACTCCGCCTACCTAAGTGCTGCCCTATCAAAAGGCCAAGGCAGTTTCTTTATTAACCAATGAAAGCAACACAAATACAGAAGGACCTCCTATGCCAATTAGGAGTCAGGTGGATCGGTGACTTTATCTTTTTTAATCTCTCAAAAACTTCACTAGGGTATTTCTAATTCCCTCCAGATGTGATGTTTTCTGTGCTGCTCAATACATGCAAGCAGAATACCTTTGTTAGGGATGATGAAAGACACAGGGAAGGTAAAGAATAATGTTCAAATCTGGGAAAATTGTTGGTAAAATGACATCAAGTGGAAATATTTTGACTTTTGACCTTGGACACATTATTGGTGACCCTGAGTTTATTTATAATATGTTCAAACTCATTACTTCTGGAATCTCATGAACCTTGCTCCTTTTTATAAGAAGGAAATAAAAATGGAGGAAATTGTTGTATAACATGATTCTATTACTGGAAACTATGTCAAGCCCAGGTGTTCTGCCTCTGTTTCTTCCATATATGTAAAAACATAGATAGACTTAGGATGCTTAGACTGTAGAAAGCATGCACATCTTCCTGCAAAGCTTCCTTTAAAACTTTCTGTAGAAGAAAATGATCACTAGCTAATGTCCTATGGAAAGTTATTAAATTTTATTAAGATCAGGTAAGATTAATTTCTTTATATGCTCTAGTATTTCTTTCTTTTTTTCCACATTATCTATGTGGAAGAATAGGATTTCCTTTAACAGTGAATTTAGAGAAATCCAGTGTAAACCGATACCTAGCAAGCTAACTGATACAAAATGGAGTGATCTCTGTCTTGTGATCCTCAGAGTTTCTCACCTGCTAACCATACATTTTCTGTTATCTTTCTAGGACTATCTCTGCTGACACCCTTTCAGACATCTGGGGCTTTATTTTCATTGCCTTTCTATTACTTATCTATTTTTAAAGATTTCTGCTTTTCTATGAAGATTTATCTATCTATCTATCTATCTATCTATTTATTTATTTATTTATTTATTTTTAGTGAATGAGTGCTCTTCTGTATATATACCCACATGCCATAAGAGGGCATCAGATACCATTATAAATGGTTATGAGCCAATATGTAGTTGTTGGGTATTGACCACTATGCATCTGGAAGAGCAGTCAGTGCTCTTAATTGCTGAGCCATTTCACCAGCCCCATATATTACTATTATTCAATCATAATCACTGCATCATTATTTTCTTACTCTTTCTCTGAGCCCCTTGCACATGGCTAGTAGGAGGCTAAGTTCTTATTTTGATATATTATTAGACTTCAACACAATAACTCCATAAGGTAGTTCCACAAAATTAGTAGATGCTAGCCTGATAGATAGAAGAACCAGAATTCAAATCTTTCTTCTTTTTCTCTGACCCTGCATTAAAGCATAGTTCTCAACCTTCCTAATACTTTAATTCTTTAACACAGTTCCTTATGTTGTGGTGACCCTCTAACCATAAAATTATTTTCATTTTTACCTCAAAACTGTATGAATTGGATTATGAATTGTAATGCAAATATGTGTGTTTTCTGATGTTCTTAGATGACCCCTGTGAAATGGTCACTAGACCTAAAGGGAGGGGTCTTGGCCCACAGGTTGAGGACCACTGCTCTGAAGCACCGTGTAATATCACCTGTATAGACCAAAAACTATGAAGTTACCACAACAAAGGATAACATCAGCTTTGAGATATAAGAGGCTAAAATGATGAAAGATGAAAGTGCTTTATCTGGCAACATGCATAGACAATATTTCAAGGAAGACAAAGTGTGGGATATTCCTTAAAATTTATTTGCTTATTTTCTCCAAATCTATGGGGGTATATTTTACTATTTCAAAGCATACCTTTTAAGAAAACAGTTCTACAGATTGCAGATTGGACAATGCTTTTATAGGCTGATATCTTACTGGAGCAAAATCTACATAATCACTCTACCCAAAATGTAGTTGCTTGGGATAGATGAACCACCTGATCAACCCTCTTACAATTTTTTTTACCTGTATGTGCTCTGTGTTTAACTGAACATCTGTGGGAACTTTGAATTCCTATAATTCTAGGTCATATCAGAATATTAATGATGCTAACAATTCCCTTTATGAAATTTTTGCCTCTTTTTCTCAATTTAATTTGTTAAAACCTTCTATTAATTTTAACCAGAGACTTTTACCAGAGTTAGTGAACTAGAAATTTAGGAACTCTTCCTAAACTCAACTTTTAAAACAAAAATGTTTGAAAAGTCAACAAAAGAGGTGATTAAAAGACTTGAATCAAAATTTTTATGTCAAATTGGAAAATTTAATAGATCCAAGCTTTGTATCAGTTCTTGCTTACAGTAGTTTAGCATCAGAGATTTGTACTATACATGCAATTGATAGTTGCAACGTGCTTCTCTGTGAATTTCCCTGAATTTAAGTGAAGGGAAGGTAGGAAGTCCTATTTTGTAATAATTGGACCTGGGAGATAGTCTCTAAAGCATTTCCAGTTTGTCTGTCTGTGGATAGAAGAGAAGGGAAAAAACCAACCCTTTTCCCCTTTCCCTCCGAGACTTCAGAGTTCTAGCAGTAAACACTCTGCTTCTCAGAATCTGGTCTCATAAAATGTACAAGGAAATATATCCTGGAAGGGTAACCAGTCTACAGATTTAGAACATGGTATTTATTCCATAGGCCTGGATGAGAGATGGAAAATAACCTCTAGGAATTTGGCTGCCAGATTCCTTTTCTTTATTTTATCAAAGACAATCAGGCAATGTTATTGGGGAAAAACCCAGCCAACCAACCAACTAAACAAACAAACAAGCAAAAAAACTGTATTAGAAGTCCTTGCCATGATCTTTGTACTGATATCCAAATTAGTTTTTATTTTTTCATTTTATTTTATGCTGAGTGAAATAATCTAGTCATAAACATTTCAATTTTAAATGAAATTTAGAAATATAAAACATAACAAATAAATAGCAAAACACATATACACAGGATAAAACAGTGGTTACTCTGGGAAAAACTGAAGTATGAGAGAGGAAGAAATGGAAACACATAGGTATAGGATATGAAGTAGACATGTTTGTTCAGCACACAAAGACATTTAAAATATAGTAGAAAGACTATACCAAGTTTATATTGTATTAGAAATTCTTACTGAGTATGTTTTATCTACTCTCATTACAAAATACTGATATTATGGTGACTTGATTCACAGTATTGAATATTTTATCTTATATGTATCCTGTAACATCAAATTGTTAATCCCATGCATATAAAACATATTATTATGTTATTATAAAATATTATTGTTGTATTAAGATTATTATTTTAATGCAATATAAAATAAAATTTATTTGTGTTAAAAATATTTTTTTCCAGTTTATTTATTTTTATTAAAAATTGCTATCTCCTCCTCTCCTCCTCCCTCTTCCCTCCCCTCCCCTCCACCCATACCCCCACTCCCTCCCTCTCCAGGCCAAAGAGCCATCAGGGTTCTCTACACTATGTTGAGTCCAAGGTCCTCCCAACTCCCTCCAGGTCCAGGGAAGGTGAGCAACCAAACTGACAAGGCTCACCCAGAGCCCGTCCTTGTCGTAGAGACCAAGCCCATCGCCATTGTCTTTGGCTTCTCGGTCAGCCTCCACCATCAGCCACTTTCAGAGAGTCCGATTTGGTCGCATGTTCCATCAGTCCCATTCCAACCGGACTTGGTGGTCTCCCGTTAGTTCTGTCCTGCCGTCTCAGTGGGTGAGCGCATCCCTCATAGTTCTGACTTTCTTTCTCATGATCTCTCTCCTTCTGCTCCTCATCAGAACTATTTGAGTTCATAGTATTTGCATCATCCCCCTTTCCTTTATGAAAACTTCTAGGTACACTGCCCCATATGCACCTCTTATTCTCTTTCAAATTTATAGCCTCTTTAATACATGGTGGCTGAGAGAAAATATTTGACTATGGAAACAGAAGATTTTCCAGAGTCCTGTAAGTACAGAGAACAGAGCTGGCATAGGAGCAATGCTTGAGTACTTTGCAATCTTGGTTGTTTTGTCAAACACAGAAGGGATAAGAAGATATTACTAGAATTAAAAGGATGGGCAACCCTTGTGAACCACTTCTATTATTGGCTGTTAAAGCAAGCAGCTTTAATGTGTCCTTCTCTAATTTTAGGCAAGATAAAACGTGGATGACAGAAATCCCAGCTAAGCCAGATGGCAATTGAAGGAGTCAGTAAGAGCTCACACACACACACACACACACACACACACACACACACACACACACACACACAGAGTTTGTATGGGATGGTAATGGGTATTTAGTTAATGATCTAAAAGTTAAACTCAAGTAAACATCAGAAATTAGCACAATTAGCACAGAAAAGTAGCACAGTGAGTGAAATAAAACAAAGAGCTGATGGGGCAAGCAGATACAGTAAGTATCATTCTAGCACTCAGAAAATTAGAAAAAAAAAGGTGTCCAGTAGGCGAAATCAAAAGTTTGAATAAAATAGGAACTAGAAATTCTGGTAATAACGCTGTCGTTATAATGGGAATAATAGAAGCCACAAAAGAGCTAGAAGCACAGTAGAATAGGCATTTAAAGAAGAACAGTGATCTAGAAGATGGATCTGTAAAATCTTCCCAGAATGCACCTCTGTGACATGACTGTTAGGTATATTCTTAAGAGGAGCTTCTCCACCAACACAAATAATTCCCATCAGACCAAATTGGACCAAATGAGAGAAGCCCACATTTAATGCAGTGCTCCCTGGTGTCAAGGAAAGCATGGAGAGAGATTGGGTCCATGCAAACCATGAAGATCATGTGTTCCTTTTCTGGGCATCAGCCTACATAGCCTGTGGGAGTGGTCCTGACCCTCTCTGGGGAGGGGTCAGCACTTAGTGGGCTTTCCTGGAGGTGGAGTCCAGACCAAGGCAAGGGGGGGGGTGGTGCTTCCAAAATGGATGCCGTTTATTACATTCCAGACTCTTTGTATAAGGGGTAACAGGGAGCTGAGGTCATGCCTATGACCAACATTTTAGGCTTTTTGGATAAAGAGGCATGAGCTCAAGTCTGGCTACTTCCTGAAGGCACAGGGCATCATAGTAGAGGTGAGAGCTAGGAGTTGGAGGGCTCAAACTCAGCAAGAAGTATGGCTGGGGTAGCATCTGGTTTACTGTTATTCTGGACTCCTCAGGTAACTGCTTTTTGAGAGAGATGAGAAGGCAGGTGGCTAGGAGAAAAACATATTGTTATTATTGGCCCTATGAATGGGGCTAACAATAGGAAGTGATTAATTACCAGAAAGAATGGTACGAGAAGTGCCCTGGCTGTACAGGTGAGGCCCAGGTGTATAATTGGGACACAATAGCAGATAAAACCTGATTTTAAATGGTAGGTTTCCTTAATCCAGGAGAGTTGGTACCAATGGTGAAGTCCCAGGAGCTGGTGCAGGTGTTGACGTTGTCTGGAGAGCGCTTTGCAAGTTGGTCTTGGCCCAGACAGCAGGAGTGACCTGTAAAATATGCTTGAAAATGGGACAGGTTAAAACACACTCTGGAGACTGATTTTTGATACAGCAACAGAATTTTTTTCAGAAACCTGTAGGTTTCTGTTAAAGAACTAGAATAGGTTTGCATCTTTGTGTCATGGCAAAAGGCTATTGCTTTAGGTCAAAAGGTATGAATATTTTATTTTTCTTTCTTTATTTTTAAAGCTCTACAATTTTTCTCAGTTACCCTCCCTGTTTATTCCATCCCTTTCGACCCACCCCCAAGGTCCCCATGCTCCCAATTTACTCAGAAGATCTTGTCTTTTTCTATGTCCCATGTAGACTGGATCTATGGATGTCTCTGGAATTGTAAGTTGTGGGCTGGTTTCCTTTGCTTTATGATTAAAAACCACTTATGAGTGAGTACATGTGATAATTATGGCATAGATATAAAAGCTTACTAAGACTTTAGATGGAGGGACAGAACACTGAAAGGAATAACCAACTGGGTAGACAACAATAACAACAAAGAGAACCTATATTATACTATTTTCAAGAACTATTTCTCTCAAAATAGAATGGAAAAAACATATACCAGAACATATAAATCAAATCACATTTTTATACAGATAAACTGAAATTTAAGGATAAAAGTTTTATATAGGAAAAAATATTTCAGAGAAATAAATCCGACAATATAACAAGAAGAATCTAATGGTTTTGTCTTACTCTATTTATCTATAAAGACTGCCCATCAAATAATTCTATTTTATACTGTCTTCAGCTGCAAGAGAAAGCCTGACAAGTTCATGGCACCAATGAAAGATTCATGGCAGCACAGGGGACCCTGGGAGACAGACAGATAAGCCATGCAGAGAGAGCTTGAGTATATAGAGTTTATTTAGTGGATTTAGTGGATATTGGGAAGGTATAAGGGTAAAGGGCTATGGAGGGGGGAGAAAGAAAAAGAAACGAGGAAAGTGGGAAGGAGAAGAAGGGAAAGGTTGCCCATTCAGAAGAAAAACAGAGAGGGAAGGAAGAGAGAAGGTGCAAGAGCAGCTTGCCTATGTGGGAAGGGAGATATTGGAGGAGGGAGGAGCTTGTCTCTTAAAGGGATAGGGTACCCAGGTGACAGGAAAGGCCAGCAGAATAAAAACTATGATACTTCTTTGTTTTTTCTTTGTTTTAATTTTAATCATCAAAACTCTCTTAAATAATAATAATATTATTATTAATTAGATAGTGCAACTTAAGAAGATATCATCTTCATAATAATCCACAGGTAAAAATGCCCAATACAATGGAATATTTCCATGAAATAAGCACACTAACTTACAGGCAGTGGGGAAATTCCCCTCACCTATCTATACCATGCCAGATACCGAAAAAAGAAAAAGAAAAAGAAAGAAAAAGAAAGAAAGGTGCCAGTGGCAAACATGCGAAGGCATAGCAGAAACAAAGACAGTCTGGGGACTGTGGTCTAGGGACCGAGCCCCACAGGGTTTTGTTTATTAGTGGGATAATCCTCTAAAATGAATTGGCATCTTCAGCTCATCTGACATGGCCACTAGCAATTACAAGTTTATAAGATGTATTATAAAAACAAATAAAAGCAAAGCATGTGATAATCATGCTCTATTATTAATACTATGTCTCTATTCCAAAATAAACCCCTTTGATTTTGCATTGAACTTCAGGAAATCTGGGGGCACACTATATCCTGGGGAAAGGTGATGAGAATTATTTTCCCAGTTCTCAATACGTCAACAGCAACCATTTTTACTTGTCAGGACATTATCATCCTTTATTTCATTATATTTTCCCCCTGGTAAAAGTGTCAAATTTTGAGATCAGGAGTTTCAGTTTACCAGTGGTATATATTTTACTGCAAAAATAATTAAACATAACCAAAAGTAATTGACTTAGAGTCACCAGTGGAGACTCACAGTTATCTTGGAGAGATTTAGAACTGAAAAAAAGATGTATGAAGCAAATGTGCCAAGTTAGTAGACAAAAATGGAGAGGAAATATAAGAAAAAGGGTGAGTTTTCTATTGAAAGCAAAATTCGCTTGTTTTCGAAAAATGAGAGAGAAAGCATGATAGGTAGAGTGCTCTAGTTAGGATGCAGCTAAAGGTGGGAATTATCAGTAGCTCCTGTGACACTTTGGTAAGAAAGTGAGAGAAATAAGAGAGAACCACAAGTGTGCAGCAATAATAGTGTGGCTGAGATGACTTCTGGTTGAGAACTAGAGGATTTCATTGGTGGTCGGATCAAAATAAAAGTTTCCCATGAATACAAAATTTATTTGGATCATTACAATCATCATGATCTTCACTAATACATCATGGAGGATAGTAGAGCAACCTAGAGTTTTGTACAGTGTTTCTAATTTCTGTTAGCAGCATAACCAAGAAACACACACACTCATACAGAGAGGCAAATGCTCTTTTAAAAGAGTGGTATTTTTACTTTCTATAAGTGGACATCATGGAAAACACAATAATAACCTCAGTGTTGTAACTCTTTTAAGAGGAAATACAATGTTTGTGTGAATATGAGCTTCATTCATAAAACAGGAGTGTGATCCCCTACACTTGTGAAGAAAGGATGAGCTGAAGGCAGACAAGTAGTGAATAC
The DNA here is from genome assembly GCF_903992535.2 of Arvicola amphibius. Lineage (NCBI taxonomy): Eukaryota > Metazoa > Chordata > Mammalia > Rodentia > Cricetidae > Arvicola > Arvicola amphibius. The sequence continues at coordinate 79,163,200 of NC_052052.2, read as the reverse complement.
ATAAAAAAAGCTGTGTGGCACTTGAGGATAGAGAATTTTTCTAATGAAATTTTTTAAAATACTAAGTTGGTTTCTGCTAGTTATGTAAACCCAAAGTTCTCTCTGACTTGGTTTTCTGCTCTTGAAATAGAGGGGACTACACTGACTCTTCTCTGAGGTTACTTCACTCTTACGTTGCTACCTATATTATTGCTTACTTGTGTATATTTGAAAACTCATTTTTTTTTATTTTTTTCACATTTAAAAATTTCCATCTCCTTCCCTCCTCCTCCCCCTTCCCTTCCCTCCCCTCCTCCTCCCCCTTCCCTCCCCCCCTTCTCCCCCTTCCCTCCCCTCCCCTCCACCCACACCTCCCCTCCCTCCCCCTCAAGGCCAAGGAGCCATCAGATGAAAACTCATTTTCATTCATTGCCTTATGAACTTTGGTTAATACCTACTAGAGAGTTCTCATATGAAAAAATATGTTTACATACAAACACTTTATGTTGACTTTATTGGCATCAACATCCAGGAAACACATATATCAAAATATAATGTATATATCATTTTCAAGTTATCTATCTATTCATATCTGTGTGTCTATCTGTCTATTTATTTATCAATTTTGGCAATGTGCAAAAACCATTAATATTGCTACTACTCTTCCCGTTTAAGGCTAAAAAATTAAAGCTTGCTATAATATGCTGTGTAAAGCAGATATAGAATTTGAATCTAAAACCTCCTGCACCCAAGGTTCACCTGGTAAGCTACTTCTGTGTTAGTCTGGCTAGTCACATAACTCAGTGAATTAAAACATGCTTCAACTTTAAGTAAAGATGTTTTTGTGATCTAGACCCTTTTCTAACTTGGTGAAGAGAACCTGTATCAATGAACGGGGAAGATAACAAAGGAGGTTCTCATGGAAACATGTAGCAGACAATCTAGATTGAAACTCCTTTCTAGACACCTGTAACAAGTGTTTCCATTTCTCCTAGAAAGAATATCTACTGAAATATGTCACTTATGTGATCACTGGGCTAAATAAAACTGTATCAAACAGACTTAAATTTATATGGATACACACATTCAGAAATTTCATGGAAAATTACTTCCAAAATTGCATCCCTAGAAGGGGCCCCCATCAGTAATGCTCCTTGAGGCCATATAAATTCCTTCCAGATCTTTTGCTTCATGTAATTAGATTCACTAGAAACCATCTGGTCTCTTAGAGGTAGACTAAGTTAATGAAAACATAGTGGGACTCTTAGCATAATGACTGTAAGATTGCCATGGACGCAGTGCATGTTCCCCAAACAGCAGAAGGATGTGTCTCCAATGAAAATTTGGCCCAAACCATAAAATCATCACAGGGATAATAATAATAGACAGTCAAATAACACTTTGCTATTTGCTAAATGCATCTAATTCCATGCTTTTGTAATCTTCAGAACAATGGTGTGAGGTAAATGTAAGAGATCTTCATCTTTCATTTTACAATAGTGATAAAACTAAATACCAAAGTGATTAATCTGGTTGAAGGCATAGCTGGTACATAGTATGCTTTAATACTGAACTTTATGGTTTGAAAAGAAGGAAAATTGTTTTGTGATAATCTGTTGAGAGTTATGAAGTCAGGACAGAACTGTGCATGTTCTTTTATTATATACTTCAGGCTCTATCACCAATATGCTTTTAATAAGTACAGTACTCAAGAAAAAAGAGAGAGAGAGAGAGAGAGAGAGAGAGAGAGAGAGAGAGAGAGAGAGAGAGAGGTAGAAAGCAAGAGAGAGAGTGTGTGATTGCTGTGTAAGGTCAGATATATATTATCAAATAAATATGTATTGAACTGTGATGATTTACTAAAAGCATTGATGAGAAAGATGTACGAGTAAATCCCAGGTGTTTGATATTGCTTTCACACATATTTGGGTTGTTTTTTTTTAATCAAGAAATAAGGTTGATCTAGCTCACATCTTGGAGGCTTATAAATCCAAATAGTTTTTGTCTGCTCTGCGGAGATCTTCTAGGTGAATCATGTCAAAGAAAATACACTGTGAAAGAAATATGTACTAAGTTAAGTAATCACATGAGGAAAAGGAAGTCAGGAACACTCCATGGTTAGGCTTGGTCTTTAGGTTTGCACTATCCCAGTACTGACTCTGGATCCACAATAGTTACCACATTTCCTTCCAAAGGAAGTTCTCCAATAACCTTAGTAGCTTCCACCCTTTTCTACTTCTCAATGTCCTCTGCCTCTTGACACTACTAAACTGGGTCAAAGTTTACAACACATTACCTTAGAGATGCCCAGTCAAACCTTGGTCAGACCAAAGTGCAGTAAATTTAAGGATAGAGTTTAAACTCAATTTCATATGAACAAAAAAAAGTATTAGTTTTCCCTCACCATCTTAAAGATATCTGAGTTTTATTTTATCTTTTTAAAATAGGTACAGCAGATCTTTAAAAGGCCATAAGTAGGCAGTTAGAAGTCTGCAACATGTCTAAAGGACAGAAATTCTATTGTGGATGTTTTTCAAGATATTCACAAACAGAATTTACAACAAATTTTCTTATGCTGTAGATCAGATGTGTACCTCTCCTCCCTTTGGGATTAGACGGCGCACATGATGATGGTGGGTACGAAGGTGCTACAAGAGTAGAGAAAGAGCAGCTCCATCTATGAAGAACTAAGCAAACATCAGTCTTAAACAAGTTTTCACTGTCCTTGAACCTCTTTGATCACAGTGCTTTTTTCAATTAGAGCCCTCAGAAGCTTGAGGTATCATTTGTAACAGAATTCAAGAAACTTCAGGGGAAAAAAAAAAACTGTCTTGTATATTTCTGCCTCATTGAGTCTCCATCCCATTTTCAATCTCATCTGAAAACATATCTTTTTCTCTCCTGACCGCATCTGCTAATTGTCCTCTCCCACGGCTATAATTTAACTGGAAATATGTGATCACTTTACCAAGAGTGTTTAACTTCATGGGGTTGTTGAGATGTTTTTAATAGTGTCTGGATGAAATTGTAAGGGGCTGAGGTTCATAAGCGAGAAGGGCTTTATCAAACCCTTCATTTGTCTCTTATCTTACAATCTTAATCTTTCCGTCCCACCCTGCCAACATCACTAAGAAGAAATTGGATAAGCTTTGGATTAATGTTCATATTAGAAAAATAAAACCTTGCAAATGTCAACATTGAAAAACACTTTTGTAGTATTTATGATATTTAACGAAATCACACTGGGTTTTTCTGCTGGCCCTCCAAATTATCCATCATGACTGTCTCACATTCCACTGGAAATCTTGCATTTTATACACTGAGTCACTTCTTGAGCCTGAAAATACAACTTTAATGTTTTAATATTTGAAGTTATAAATGTGTCATCTTTATACTCAGATGGATATGCTTTTCTCAAAGATTACTCCATAATCACATATAGTTCTGCCATTAAAATACCTCACAAGGTAAGTTCAATTCATGAAAAGAATTTGGGGTGGGTGGGTTCAGACATGGCTTCTGTGTAGTTCTGGATGTCCTGGAAAACACTCTGTATAATAGACTGGCCTCGAACTCAGAGACCTGACTGTGTCTGCCTCCTGAGTGCTGAGATTAAAGGCTTTTGCCAACACTGCCCAGAAAGCTACTTAATTCTTCACTGAGAATCATAAAGCCTCTTTTTATAGTGGAATGCCAATTCTCTGAGGAAAGAGACATTGCTTATGCTGTTTCCTAGTCACACGTAAGAGGCAGCAAAATATCTGCGAATGAATTTCTTTCACCATTACAGTGTTTGAAAAATTAAAATAACCTGTGATCATATGTTGTTCCCTAAGTAACATTATATATAAATAGATCAAAAATTTCACACTGGAAAATGAAGAAAATGTGATTTTTGCAAATTCTGGTTCTTTGAGATTTTCATGGAGATCTGTGCTGCAAAGTGGACTACTGTTAATGCCACTAACAACCAATTGGTAACCAAACTCTGACTGTTGTGCCTGCTTTTATTTTTCATACATATACCTCTACTATTAGCATAGGCCAAATTGTTAGCATTTTCAAACTAAATAGCCTAGCAAGTTCTTCATTTAGAATTCCTTCACTTAGAACTCATTTGTAAATACTAAGTACCTGGAAAGTCCCTAAAATGAGAAAGGCACTGTGAGGTCCCTATAAGAAACAGTAAACCATATGCAATCCCTGGGTTTATGCGACTTCCATTCTGGGGGGGCCTTTTTATAACATCAAATTGACCATTCTGCATCATTAGTCCCCAGTTCGACTGAGTAAAAGATTCTTTGAAGTGAAATTGAAAGTGCTTTATCCTTGGGATTCTCTCTACTTCAAGCTCATCTCTGAAATAATCTTTTAGATGTTCTTTTAACCAGCTTGGAACTTAACATTCAACTCCCTCATTTGCTTCTTAAAACCAACTAATGTGCAATGCTTCTTTATGTCTCTTAGCTTACTATTCTTTCCATCTGGATTATTCAGCTGAAAACACCCTTGAACCTTTTCTCTTACAAGTGACTATAATGGTGATCACAGCTATATTCTGAGTTATTTCTTTCTGAGAGTCACAGCACTCCGTGCTATATGTGGGTACATGCATATAAACTCCTGCATGTAGGTTCATTTTGTTTATTTCTAAAAGATTGATTTATTTATATAATAATAATAGTTTATGAAATAGGATCATCACTGTATTGGCAACTTTTTTTATCACTTTGACAAAAACAAACATGGCCAAGGCAACTTGTAAATAAAGTGGTTAATTGGGATTCCAGTTTCAGGGGGTTAGAATCCATGACAGCAGGTCATTATCATGGTGGTAGCATTAGTTGGGAGTTCACATGTTGATTCACAAGCAGGAGGCTGAGAAGACACATTAGGGATGACGAAAGTCTTCTGCAACCTGAAAGCCCACCTCCAGTGGCAGTCCTCTTCCTAAAAGATGACACTTCCCAAACGTCCCCAAACACTTCCACCAACTGGTGCCTCAGTTTTCAAACATGAAGAGACTATGGGGGACATTCTCATTCAAACCACAAGCACACATCTAGCAAGTTGGGCAGAGTATCTGACTCCAGTGTATGAGTTCCTAACTACTTGGCCTGTTATGAGGAAACTTCCAGTCTTTTTTTCAAGTGCTAAATTAAGGGCACTCTATCTCTGAGATCATTCTTGACATTGGACAGAAAAGAGCTTCGTCCTTCACATTCATCTTGTTTGTATGGCTATGATGGTCCTTGGTGCATTTTTCTTCTATGAACACTTGTTATTAGTCTAGAAGCCTATTTATGATGTTAGTTTGCTTAAAATAGCTAACTCAGTCCCCAACCAACCCCACAATTTCTTAGACTATTGTAGTATCCAGAGCATATCAGGGTTCTAAATAAACCACCAAGGCAGAGTGTGCTGGCCAAAGCAGTATATCCTACTGAGAGGCAAGTACCAGCGAGAAAGTCAGAAGAAACTCATAAAGGAGATGGAAGTAGGGAGTTGGTGAAGGCTCTGCTTATCCCATATTGGTTTGACCTCATTTAGGAGAAAGAAAAGATCAAAAGTTGCTAGGAAAACTGGAGACCAAACACAAACAAACCCCATGCTTTTCTTTGTGTTGTTGACACTTTCCATCTGGTTGCTCTGGCATTGTGCTGATGCTCCAGTTGCAGGTCAGGACTACGTTCACCTGAGCTTAATTGGAAAGTACATGGGTTTCTCTTGAGGATACTCCAGGGACAGCTGACCTAAAGACCTTTGCTATCAATTTGAAACATAGTTGCATGAGAATTTCAAAAATAAACAAAACCTCACTGCGTTCCTTGTAGAATGCCTTTTATTTCTCCCGGCTATCCCTGATATATTTTTATTTTAAGAAACAAAAGAGAATATATGATTTGTTTTAAAGGATAGTTTGGAAATAATGTGCAAAACAGTGGATTGATTACACCATAACACACTAATTTGTCCCTCAGCTCATACCTCACGTGAGCAGATGTCCTGATGTTATCAATAAGTATCTCAAGTTCTGAGAGCCTCTCTGTCCCCGAAATTCTTTATTTGCACCCCTAAAAATAGTAGTGTGACCTTACCTACCAATAGGAATTCAGCATCTATAACTCGATAGAGATAGGAAAGTGCTTTCTTGATGGTTTTGACTACTTTTGTGTGGTATATCTGTTATTACCATGGAAGTATGCCGAGCAGAGTCAGCAGGAAGATAAGCAGCATTTGTACAAGAGCCAAGTGATTCCACTCTCCCCCTCACCCTAGCAACACCAAGACAACCAGACCCTTCTGTCAGCTAAAAGACTCCCCAAATCTTTGAACCACATATACATAGATGAGACATGGATGCAGACCTCAGAAATATTTATATAAGCAAACAAAAACAAAATAGTAAGTATATGAATTCTAGCTTCACAGATATAAAGAACTACTATGGGAGGAGAGAAAAGATTCATTTTTGTCTCTGTTTAGTGAGTGAAATTAAGATAAGCATGTGAAATGTATAGAAAAATAAATGTAGAAAAAACATATTTCCCCATGAGAAAATCTTTCACAGCCACAGCAACAGCATATACTGCTATTCATATTTAGATATGGCTCTGTAGTGAAGTGATGAGCAACACACCAGTGACGATCCTGACTCAGAGGCTGAAAAGGGACTTTAAAGAGATTATGTACGGTGGTGCCACTGAGGGAATTGAATAGACTGAACATTCTACAAGACAAAGGAAAAAACAATGATTTCTTTCAAGAATGCACAGGTAAGTTGCCAAAATAAACAAGGACTGCTCCTTGTGATAAATGCAAAACAGTTGTTAAGAACCACTTAGAAGTTTGAAAGATTGCTTAATCTGTTCTGTGCATGTGTGTGCATGTGTGTGTGTATTTAGGCAGGTAAAATTGTTCTTTTGAAAAGCATTCTCTTACTAGTGATATTTTAGTTTAACTTTGATGGAAAATCTGCCATAAAGCTGGAAACTAGTTTGTGGGAGGAAGTGTCTAAAAGTTAATTCAGAGTAGTCAAAAGTATCAGGTCATGTAGATCAACAAGTGAATCAACGAATGGATAATATTACATGTTGAGAATGAAAATCCATTGCCTGCCTGTCTGCCTGGACAATTAACCCAGGAGGATTATTAGAAAGTTACAAGAATCCTGGATACCTTCCCAAGACTTGATGGGGCACACAAATTGAATGGCATTTAAGGTATCTAATTGTTAATGAAATTGAGTATTAATTGTGTAGTGCTAATTCCTCCCCTTCAGGAAGAAAGTTGCTGCTTGCTTTGACTAGAAGCATTTGCATCTAAATAATAAAACACTGAAGCTTGAAAGAGTTTTCTAAATGAGCCGAGCCTTCTACATTCACAAAAAACAGGATTGGGAAGATTGCAGGTACACAGGTAGACCACAGTGCTCAATCACTGTGACAATCTCTTCTGAATGCAATGTGGAAAAGAGTAGGTGAGCATCTGAAAGAAAGTAGAGTTTGTCTTTGGTTTCTAGTTAAGCTTGTGTATGCCTTTAGTACAGGCCCTTGGTTGGCTGAGGTATAAGGAATAAAGGTTCTAGCCCAGCCTGGTCTGCACAGTGAGAACTTGTCTCAAAACTAAACAGCAAAGCAATCAACAAACAAACCGAAACCCAAACAAAAACAACAGAGAATGAAGAAAGTATATAATTAGTGCTTATGAGTAAAAATGTTGATATTACATTGAACTTAATCATTTTTTTTTTCATTTTTTTGAGTGAATTTCAATGAGCTAATTTGTAATGAAGCATTTATTTCTCAACCTTCCACTTTGTTATCCATAAAATAGAAATAAAAATATTTTATCAAGAATTTGAAGATTGAGAATATGTTTGCAACAGATTTATGCCTTGATTACAGTTTCTAAAATTATTGTACACATGGATCTTAAGTGTTGTTACCTGTTGGTTACGCTAAAAGAGGTGTGTGTCACAGCAAAGATGTGCATGTGTGTTGAGCTATACTTAAAATAATACATTAAAAATTTTTCATGGAACAAGTCACACAGTAAAATATATTAACTAATGACATTTCTTACAACAAACATTATCTTCCCGCATTGAACTCTCCAGGAACACATTGTCTTAGTATTTTCATTGCTGTGAAAAGAGGCTATGGAATTGGCAACTCTTATAAAAAACATTAAATTGGGATGATTTGCTGCGTTTCTGATATTCAGTCTTTTATCATCTTGACAAGGAAAATGGCAGCATGAATGCAGATATAGAGCTTGAACTGAGAATCCTATATATTGCAGGCAACAGGAAGTCCAATTACTATATACTGAAGTCTGCTTGAATAAAAGAGACCTTTAAATCCAGTCTTACAGTGACACACTTCCTCCAGCAAGGCCACACATCGTAATAGTGCCACTCCCTTTGGAGGCCATTTTTTTAAATACCACCACATTCAACTTTCTGGAATCTAAAGGCTTATAGCCATATCATGATGCAAAAAAAAAAAAAAAAAAAAAAAAAGCATTCAGTCCAGCTACCAAACTCTTCATAGTCTATAACAGTCTCAAACTTGTTTCAAAGTTCAAAGTCTCTTCTAAGATATCTGCAAATCCCCCTACAAAAATCGAAGTCAAAAAGTAGATCACATGCTTCCAACATACAATGATATAGCATATATATTACCATTCCAAAACACAGGAAGAGGAGCATAGTAAGGGAATACTAGACAAAAAAAAAAAAAGACCAAAAACCAGCTGGGCAAACTCCAAACTCTGCATTTCCATGTCTAATGTGGAAATGCTATTAAGATCTCCAATTCTGTGCAGATTAGCTGAGTACAACACACGTCTTACTCTTGGGCTGGTTCTGCTCCCTATTAGTAGCTCTCCTTAGCAGTTATCCAACAGCACTGGCATCTCTAACACTTTTTGGGTTCTCTGAGGCAATGTAGTCTTCAGTTTCACAGTTTTGTGCAGCAGCCTTTCTACTAAGTCTTAATTCAGGACCACCACTGACCCAGGCCCTCTCTCAGTGTTTATAACTCCTTTCTTCTGTTCTTAACTCTAAAGCCAGAGCGACATGGCTGAAATTTACAAGTCACAGTGCTTTTTGTGGTTGAAATATGCCATCATTGTCTAATTACATCTTATCAGCTTTCTATTTCCCTACACTGCCTAAGTTTGGCTGTCCCTTGTGCTTGCTCTGTAGACTAGCGTGACCTCAAACTCAGATATCTCCCAACCTCTGCCTTTCCAGGGCTGGGCTCAAGCCTGTGCCCCTCCACACCCAACCTTAAGCTTTTTTTTAGTTCCTTTACACTGGTTGAAAGTTTAACTGGGTGGGGTCTTGCTCTCAGGTCACCCATTTTTTATTTATTTCTTAATCCATTTATCTCCTTGAACACAGAATGCTCTATTCAAATTCCTGGTGCTCTTTTTCTTATCAAAATTTATTTTTTGTAATTTTCTGCACTCAGGTTGGTCCTTGTTATTATAAGTCATCATTAAAGTACCTACATGACAGAGTTGACACTAGGTTGTTTTTAGATTTCTTCTGCCAATGGAATTAATAAAAATTTTTACTTTAGCCTCAGGCAGACCCTTCAAACAGGGCAAAAGGCAATGACTTTCCTCGCCAAATTATCACAAGAACAATCTCTAGACAATATAGTAAAATTTTTCTGCCTGAAATCACTTGAATCAGTGCCCCACCACCACAGTTTCAATAACTCTCAGCACCTCTGTCTTCTATTCTCCTACTAGTATGGCCCATTAATCAGTACTTAAAGTGTTCTACTGCTTTCATACTCAATGTATTAAAACCTCCAAACAAACACATGGTCAGACCTATCACTGAAATACTCCAGGCACTGGTACCAACCTCTGTCTCAAAGTCTCTTCTAAGATATATGCAAATCCCCCTACAAAAATCAAAGTCAAAAAGTAGATCACATGCTTCCAACATACAATGGAAAAGCATATTAAAAAAGATGCCTTGACTATGTCAACTCATATAAAGAATACACTTAATTGGGGAAGTTTGTTTACAGACTTACTGATTCAATCCACTGTCACTATGATAGGGATCAGGAAAATGTGATTGCTAGAGCTGAGAGTGCTATACCTTGTAGGTAAAAGGAAGTAAACTGAGTGTCACACTGAGGGAAGCGTGAATAAAAGATCTCAAAGTCTTTCTTCACAGTGACACATTTTCTCCAACAAGACCATACATCCTAATAGGGTCACTCCCTTTGGGGGCATTTTGTTTCAGACCACAACACACACCTTCTTGACTAACATTAGCACATTGGTTTGTAAAGGAAAAGAAGGTAAGTACAGAGTCTTCTTAGCAGGAGAGTGGTAACTATCAAAAGTTGTCAATGGGCATCTGTCTCATGCTTAACAAAAGAGTACCAGAGTGTCATTACGAGCATGTGACCTTTTAATATTAATCATGAAATTTTAATTTCTTCTTTGCCCTTGAAATTAATTGTTCCTTCTAAAGGGTTTTAGAGTTTTAATTATTATTTTTTATTAAAAGTTCTCGCCTCTTCCCCATCTCCCATTTCCCTCCCCCTCCCCCCACTCCCCTCCCTCTCTTTCTCCAGTCCAAAGAACAGCAAGGGTTCCCTGCCCTGTGGGAAGTCCAAGGTTCTCCCCCCTCCATCCAGGTCTAGGAAGGTGAACATCCAAAGAGGCTAGCCCCCCCCTCCAAATACAGTACATGCAGTAGGATCAAAACCCAGTGCCATTGTCCTTGGCTTCTCAGCAGCCTTCATTGTCTGCCATGTTCACGGAGTCCGATTTTATCCCATGCTTTTTCTGTCCCACTCCAGCTGGCCTTGGAGTTTTTATTTTACTTTTCAGTGTTACTTCATCTGTGTTCTACCCCTTTGGAGATAACTAAACCTGGATCTGGGTAACATCAAGATCAGTGAGGGCTAGCTTGTGATGGGGAACCTCCTTTAGCCATTGACCTTTAAGGGGCTGAAGCCCATACATTTTATACTGACACAAAGAAATTAGGAAAGACAGGTTTCAAATCAGAAAATTTAAGTAAAGTGGAAAAAAGTCCTTATAATTTTCTTCAAAAGGCAGAGTTATATGCAATTTTCATGGTACTAAGGGATTTTAAAGAACCTCTCAATATGGTTACTAATTCGTAATATGCAGAAAAGGTTGTCTTGCATACAAAACCACTAAAGTCATACCAGATGATACAGAATTAACTTCATTTTTCATTAATGTTCAAGAAATAATTAGGAAGAGTTTTTGTCCCATATAACACACGTGGGTCTGCCATGTCCTCTAGCACAAGGTAATGCAGAAATTGATTGATTATTGATTGAAAGTGTATTAAAGACCTCAAAATTTCATTAAAAAATTAAGTCAATAGGAAAGATTTAAAGAAAGTTTTCTATTATGTGGCAACAAGCTAAGGAGATTTTTAAATAGATGTCCTACTTGCTATTTCTATAACCAAACATCGCTACCTACAGGGAGTAACACAAAAGGTACTCAAAGAAATAAAATCTGGTAGATGAATGTGTTCCAATTAAAAAAATTAAGAAATTAAAATATATACATCATACCATTGACAATTATTCAGGTTTTCAGTGGGAAACTGCCTTGATCTCAGAAAAGGCTGATTCAGTAATCACACACATTTATTAGAAGTTATGGCCATCATGGGTACCCCTGCACAAATAAGGACAGATAATGGTCCAGCATATGTCTCTATGAAAATGTAACAGTCTTTTGCTTATTATAACATAAAGCACATTATAGGTATACCAAACAATCCTACAGGCCAGGCAGTTATAGAAAGATCAAATTGAACTATAAAAGATATGTTAACAAACAAAAAGTGATGGAAAATATCCTTCAAAGCATAATGCTTTATTAACCTGAAATATTTAATGCTAATGAGAAAGGAACAGCAGACCCTTCATGATAAAGGTCTTGGAGAGAGCAGGAATACAAGAAGCCTACCTATACATAATAAAGGCAATATACAGAACATTAACAGCCAACATCAAACTTAGTGGAGAGAAACTCAAAGTGATCCAACTGAAAAAAATCAGATAAAAGTCAATCTATTCAATATAGTTCTTGAGGTTCTAGCTAGAGCAATAAGACAACAAAAGATCAAAGGGGATCCAAATTGGAAAAGAAAAAGTCAAACTCTCATTATTTGCTGATGATATGATAGTTTACACAAGTGACCCCAAAAATTCTGCCAAGGAACGTCTACAACTCATAAACACCTTCTAATGTATCAGGATACAAGATTAACTCGAAAAAATCTGTAGCCCTCATTTACACAGATGATAAATGGGCTGAGAAAGAAATTTGTGAAGCATCACCCTTCACTATAGCCAAAAATAGCATAAAATATCTTAGAGTAACTCTAACCAAACAAATGGAAGACTTATATGACAAGAACTTTAAATCTTTGAAGAAAGAAATTGAAGAAGACACCAGAAAGTGGAAAGATCTCCTATGCTCTTGGGTAGGTAGAATTAAGATTGTGAAAAGGTCAGTCTTACCAATAGCAATCTACAGATTCAATGCAATGCATGTCAAAATCAAAGCAAAATTCTTCACAGACCTTGAAAGAATAGCATTCAACTTCATATGGAAAAGAAAAAAACCCAGGAGAGCCAAAACAATACTGTACAATAAAGGAACTTCTAAAGGCATCATAATCCCTGACTTCAAACTCTACTATGGAAGTATAGTACTTAAAAAACTGGTTTTGGTATAAAGACAGACAGGAGGACCAAAGGAACCAAATCAAAAACCCGGATATCAATTCACACACTTACAAACTCCTGATTTTTGACAAAGAAGCAAAAAATATAAAATGGAAAAAAGAAAGCATATTTAACAAATGGTGCTTGCATACCTGAATATCAAATGTAGAAGAATGGAATTAGATCCATATATCACCACATATAAAACTCAAATCCAGATGGATCAAAGACCTCAACATAAAACCTATCACACTAAATCTCATAGAAGAGAAAGTGGGAAGTACACTTGACCGCATTGGCACAGGAGACCACTTCCTAAATATAAACCCAGTAGCACAGACACTGAGAGAAAAAATTAATAAATGGGACCTCATGAAATTGTGAAACTTCTGTAAAGTAATTGACATGGTCAACAGGACACAATGGCAGCCTACAGAACGTGAAAAAGTTTTCTCCAACCCCACATCAGACAGAGGACTGATCTCTAAAATATCCAAACAACTGAAGAATTTGGTCATCAAAGAACAAATAATCCAATAAATACTGGGGAACAGAACTCTCAACAAAGGAATCTAAAATGGCTAAAAGACACTAAAGGAAATGTTCAATATTCTTAGTCATTAGAGAAATCCAAACCAAAATGACTCCAATATTCCATCTTAAACTTGTAAGAATGACCAAGATCCAAGATCAAAAAAACAAAAACAAAACAAAACAAACAAAACAAAACTGATGACAACTTATGCTGGAAAGGTTGCTGCGTAAAGGGAACATCCCTGCATTGCTGGTGGGAGTGCAAACTGGTATAGCTGCTTTGGATATCAGTATGGCGATTTACCAGAAACCTCAAGATCCAGCAATACCATTTTGGGGTATTTATCCAAATGATACTCAATCGTACTATAAGGACATGTGTTCAACTACGTTTATAGCAGCATTGTTTGTCATAGCCAAAACCTGGGAACAACCTAAATGCCCCTTGAGCTAAGGATGGATACGGAAAATATGGTACATTTACACAATGGAGTACTACACAGCAGAAAAAATTATAATGACATTTTGAAATTTGTAGGCAAATGGATGGATCTAGATAATATATTGAGTGAGGTAAACTAGACCTAGAAAGGCAAATATAATATCTCTTTTATATTTATACTCACTTATAAGTGGCTTTTAGACATAAAGCAAAGAAAAACCAGCATACAGTTCACAATCCCAGAGAACCTAGTCATCAAAGATAACCCTAAGGGAGGCATACATATAGAGAGACATACATATATCTAATCTACATGGAAAGTAGAGTGAGACATTATTTCCGGAGTAAATTGGGAGCATGGAGACCATGGGAAAGGGTAGAAGGGGAGGGGAGAGGATGGGAGATTGAACAGAGATAAAAGTATAGCTCAATGGAAATAATAAAAATATTAAAAATAAAAATAATGTTAAAGGACTTGACTTCTAAATATTTCTCCGATTATTTCATAGAGGAAGTATAACTAAATCTACACAGCAGAAAAGTTGGTTGTGAAATCTATGCACAAATAGGGTTGAGTATTAGAGATAGGAATAAGTTCTATACATTTATTAGTGGCTGTTATCTGATACCTGTATGTCGTGATAAAGGTGGTGAGACTGTGGAAGTCAGAGACCCACCTTAGAGAAAGATATGACACCTAGATCTTTAGATACAAACTGAAAATCTCACTCTCCCTTGATAATCACCTCTTCTGCTATCAAGATGGTCAATGCATTCAGATTTTGATTATCTATAGTTCATCAAAGATCCAGTTACTTCAATACTTTGACCTTTTGGTACCAAATGGACTATGTGCTTGTGGTTTCTATCACATGCATCTTTGTTCTCAGTTTTCCAAGAGCATGTAAGTAAAAGTGCATTTAGAAAAACTTTGAACAAAATTAACTTCATTCTCACAAGACAAGTGATGAAGACTTGTATAGCTTCCAAAGGATGAAGTTGCTGCCTTGTTTTTGCTTTAACCCACAGTGTAGGTTTGGATCAGGTTTCCATTTGTTTGTACTTAATCCTTAAAAGGCAGGGACATGTTTGCTTTACTTAATCTCATCAATTTTAAAATTTTGTATGAAATAATTTTATAAACTTTCCATGCACATGTTGAAGTTAACAATATTTTATTAATCTCAGTGGACAAAGTCACCACTTGTCTAGAAGAAGAGGAAATTACAGGGAAGATACATAGGTATTTGCTTCTACATTGAGTCAAGACCTAAATAAAATGTGTAGAAGAGTGAATGAGAGGGCATCTGTAGTTCATTTCTTCTACTTACAATATTATCTATGCAGCCCCAGGCAGTGATTCCTTCACCTCTCTGATCCTTAATTATCTCTCTTGCTGACTGATGAAACTGATCTAAAATCTAGAAGACATATTCCTAACTATGGCTACAAATTGAACTGCTCTGGGCTTCTTTGGAAAGAAGAGTCACAGGAGGCATCAAATAAACTGAAGTGGAACCTCTGAGGACAATAGTGGGCACCAACTTTTTTCAAAGCTCTCCAAGTTATTAAAAAATGTATCCTTGTTTAAGAACCACTGATTATTCTAGATCATCTTAATGTCCTGTTTAACTAATGTAATTCACTGGGGTAGCCCATTGCTCATCCAGTTTGTGTAATCTCCATATCATTCTACAGGTAGAAGATGCTACAAAGTATTATAATTCTCCTAGTGAACAGAATACTGCAGATGGGGTAGCTCAAATAAACATGCATTTCTCAGAGTCTTAGATGGAGTCTGAGATCCTGTATTCTGTGTTTGAAGATCGGTTCCCCTGAGGGATGTAGGGAAGACTGCTTACAACATTTCCCTTAACTTCCAGTTAAGGAACTTCCTTTACATTTCTTGTTTGTGAACAGATTACTCTCATCTCAGTCTTCATGTTCACATAACAGTCTCTTTATGTATAGTTACCTGTGTCCACATTTCCCTTGTCTATAAGGAAATGTTATCCTGAATCAAAGATCAAGTTCGATTCAGCATGAACATATTTTGACCAATAAAATTAACAATTACCTTATTTCCAAATAATGTCTTACACTGAAGTGATAGATGTTAGGACTTCAATGTGTAAACTGATTCAATCCTTAAAAATAATTTCATGGTATATTTGACTTTAAACAATTATGCTATTGGTTACTTTTTACCTGACAAAATGCTTGACTGAGGCAATTTAAGGAAGGAAAATTTTATTGTGGTCTGCAGTTCAATAAGAAATATTCATGGTAGCAAAAGTGGAAGGCTGGCCAGTCATATTTCCTCTGCTCTCACGAAGCTGAGAACCAAAAGGAAGTGAGCCAGATTTATAAAACCTCTATGTCTGTCCTCACTGACCCACTTTCTCCAGCACAACTTCCCTTTCTGAAGATTTGCAGGTTTCTTAAATAGTGCTACAAATGTAAACCACAACAGTCAGGAAATAGACGCCACATAGAATGGGGCCTCCAAAGGCCTTCATTCATAGATAACTACAGTGAGATTTGTCATTAGAAACAGCCAACAGCATTGCAGCACACTGTATACCTCCCTCCAACTACCCGTAATACTACCAACCACATTCTTAGAATTACCTTTTACCTTCCTCCTCATATACCCCTTGATGATTCCTTTACAGGACAAAGACCCTGACTCCTTCCGAGGCCTGGGATTTTCCATTAAGCATCCCAGGTCCCTGCCAAGTGCTCCAGTTATTAAAATGCTGCACAGGATGTCTCACTCTGGCTGTTACATTATCATTCCTCGTTAGACTCCTCCAGGGCCCGAGACATCCCTGCACTGACTGTATAATTACAAAGTCAATTTCTAAACAGGCATTTGCAAATAAGTCAATTTAAATACCAAGATTTGCAAACAATAATTAAGCAGTAGCTTCTTTTTTAATATCTCTATATATAATTAATGCCTGTGGGCTTTCCATTTTACCTTGCAACTGCATAGTTTGCAAGTGTTTGTTGAGTTAAAGTGTTCTCTGAAAGCAAATCAAAACAACAAGGAGATTTTGCAAGTGGTTGAAGAGAGTCTTTTTTCTTTTTCTATCATCCTTGCTTCATTTGACTGAGTGTTGTTATGCCCAGATCACAGAGTCTCCCCCAAACCAACTAGGAGACTGAGTCCCATATCTAAAAACAAAGAGCCTTTGATCTTACACAAGTTTGCAAACTCAGACTCTGTGTGTGCATAGTATTGGAGTGATCAGAGAGTCCCGAGCTCAGCAGGGGTTGGGTTTTTGTAGTAGCAAAGATGGGGATGAGGAATTTCCAAAGTTCAGGATCCCTGATTGGCTGACATTTTTTTTAGGAGTGTCCTGGTGAAAAGTGATGGGTGTGTGCTGGCAGGTGATCCTATCTACAATGTTTGAAATGTTGGGAATTTCCTTTGGGTGGTCTGTTTCTGTGCAGTGCCTGGGCAGTCTCAGTTTGTGGTCTTTCCTGCAACCAAAGCAAACTACTACTGAGAGTCAGGCCTCTATTGAGCTTGTCATGAATGGATCCTACATTTCCCCCTTCACAAGTACCAATGACAGGACCCATGAGTTTAAGGAGATATTTTGGGGACCTAAGAACCATTAGCTAACTGATTTTTTCCAGGGCAGTGACTATTTTACCATGTCCCAAAAATATCTCCTCAAACCCATGGATTCTGTCATTGGTACTTGTGAAGGGGGAAATGTAGGACCCAGTTATAATAAACTAACTAGTTGGCTATAGCTTTGTGGAAGGGTCTGGATGCCTGCTGCTGCCAAGCTAAGCTAAAAAAGTTATAGCTAGCCCAGCCATCAATACTATCAAATATCCCAGAAAGATAAATAAAATACACCTGAATACAGACCAAGTAATTTTTTTTTTTTTTTTTTTTGGTTTTTCGAGACAGAGTTTCTCTGTGGCTTTGGAGCCTGTCCTGTCACTAGCTCTTGTAGACCAGGCTGGCCTCGAACTCACAGAGATCCGTCTGCCTCTGCCTCCCAAGTGCTGGGATTAAAGGCGTGCGCCACCACCGCCTGGCCAGACCAAGTAATTTTTGAATCTTTTAAAAATGACAGGGACCAGAGACCATATACAGTTAGCCATACCCAGGTCTCCATAGCATTGGAGGCAGTAGTATCCAGAACTGCTGTTTTGGATACAGTGTTAGACAGACCCATAAGGCAATTTTTTTTCCCCTGTGGAAGAGGGACATGGAAAAAGACTGACCTTATTTCGTCCTGGCAAAAGTGGTGCAACCAAGTCTTCAATGTCCTGTTGTTTGTCCACAGTCTGGACTGGGTCCTGGCAGCAGTTCATCTCGCCCAGTGGTCAGTGTTGTCATAATCCAGGTGGAGACATCATGGTGTCCCAATCTTATTGGGTGATCTTGGGTTACTTTTAGGATCTTGAAGTCTCTGTCTAATATAAGCTTTTAAAATCATTATTTTAAATGACATATTCTGCCGATCTCTGAAGTATGAGGGCTGCCTAGGTGTGTCTGATTAGACAAACTTTGTTCCTCATTACTTCCTCATTTGACTTTGAAAACATATACAGGGAACTAAGTAAGGCTAATCCCTGTAATTATTTATATCAGTACTTTAAGATGACTGACTAACTTGCATATCCTAACAGTCTATAGTAAGATAGCAGCTTTCGTAAGACTAGAACTTTACATTCTGTAATGATTTTGAATTGAAGCTAATAAAGAAACTGAATTAGTCATTCCATGGGTAAAAACAGAACGTTTATATCCAGCTGTTAATGCTGTCTCCTGGGAAGGCAAGGAAAAAGTCCCAGGGTTAAATGGGAACAGGAGGGAGCTCAGGGGCTAGCATTGGCCTTGACAAGTTCTGAGGCACTACAGTCATATGTTAGGGAAGGGCCACAAGTTTCTTTTGCCAGGGATAACAAGGGCTACACCGTTTTAAGGGGTATGAACTTTTTGCCAAGGCCTCAGGTAACCAACCCACTGTCACCCCTCATGGGACTGGCCTTGGGTCATTCATATATCTTTATATATGATAGCATTACTGTGTGACTCAGTCAGTCTCTCTCCATGTTTCCTCATGCCTGTGGGTGGGCCAGCTGAGGACCCGTAGAGACCCTGGACTTGGACCACTTTCCAACATTCTGCCTGCTCCATTGCTGCAAACGTTAAGGTTCTTCTCCAAGTTGACTTTCACTCACATTCACATTTGGTTGTTTCCCATGGTTAAAGACTTTGTCTTTTTTTCAGACCACTTGGAAGTGGTCCTATCACCACTGTTTGGACCTTTTGTTCTCTCAGGCTGCTTGGAGTGGTCCTTTCCAGTCCCCAATTCCTGTAGCAAAAATATCTGGAAATTGGCTTGGCTTAGCTCTCAACCCACACACTATTCTGCAGACATCCTGAATAGTGCCTTTTGGGTTTTTGCCTTTCTAATACTTTTAGCCATGTTAAACAAACTAAGGGCAGGTCATGTGACCATGTCCCATCATTTTTACTGAGGTATTCTTTGCCAGTCTCATGGCTTACTTACATTTTTTTGGTCTCTAAAGTCTTCTTACTACCTATGTTACATGTGTGTTTTATGCAGTAGTATGCTTTTGATAGGGCCCAATAATGCATGCACTTTGCCCAACTCCTGTTTAATGTGTATGTATGTGCATGCATGTGATTTGAGTTAACTATGTATAAACATACGTTAGCTTTAACTCTATGTGTATATGTGTATAAAACATAAATTGAACTGACTGTAAATGTACATGTATTCATTGTTAAATGCTATAATTCTCTGTTCATTATATCTCATTCCAGACTAAGAAAATAGTAAGTCTCAGGTTTTAAATTGTTATTTACTATTAAATCTCTTTAAAAAATACTGTATATGTAATCCAACCCTGCTTTAAAATATATTAAGCTGTTCTCCACTATTGTCAATTCTACTGTAAACCTTCTATCACAAACAGGTTTTTTCTTCTTTGTCTTCCACAAGTATAAGTCTTACCTGTTAAAAGCCAGTACAGTCAAACTTGGACTCAGCTGGCCAGGAAGATTCTATGCTGTAGTTATAACTTATCCATGCACAATAAACAGCCCTCTACTGCTCAGAGATTTGGGGAATATGACATTTAAATGATTAATTATTAAAAGCCTTTTCATAACAGAGAGATCGGTTGGCTCCTAGTAGCAGTACTCTTTCCTCCAAAGAGGACAGAAGACAGATGGGCACAGAGCAACGTCCATCTGCAGTTTGCTTCATTAACTGCCAAGCACTGACCACTGGTAAAAACTGCCTTTTATCTAAACATAAGATCTCCAGATATGGACAAAGAGTCAAATGAAATCAACAGCCTAACTGCTCAGGTCAAGCTTATTTTCCTACATATTTTCTAACCTATACTATCTTCTAAAACCTGGCAGACCCTGTGCCAAAGAGCAAAAGAAAAATACGACCCTCAACAACCATGGAGAACCCTGAGGCAAGGCTTTAGGTAGACAATTGAATAAGTTCTCTGTCATTTTTTTATCCAGTAACTCTTCAAGTAAAATTTTATCCTTCTCAAAGATCTCTGATGCAGTTTGACAGCTGAGAGGTTTTGTCATCTTAAAAAGAGAACTTCACCAAACAAATTTTAGTATAACGTCTTAACATGTTCTAAGTAAAGGGTGTTTTAAGACATACAAATACAAGTTATTGAATCTCCTTTATTTAGCTTTACTACAGAAAATTATCCATAGCAACTTGTAACCAACATTCTAAACAAAGGCAAACACCCATAATCCATTTTTGGGGAATGTGGGCATAATTTTTTAGGCTACTATCTGCTGATTCAGGGTGCTGATAATCTTATGGGGACCTAAAGAAAATTTAGAATTATGATCAAGTTCTTACTGGAGTATCCTGTGAGGCTTGATCCTCTCAGGCAATGGTCTTTGAGCTGTTCTGGATGTAGAATTGAGACATCTGGGCCATTCCTCCTATTGAAGATTTCTCAGGGAGTCTTTCTTGGTCAGACCTGATTTTTCTTAATGCAGAATGAATCCACAGTCCCTCATTTTCTGTGGAAACTAAAGGAAAACCTTTTCTCCAATGTAACATATCTTTTGACTTAAATTTTGAAGACAAAGCATTTTCAAAATGTATATATTGGATTAATCCAGCAGCATTTATAATCAAATGTCTTTTAGCAGCTTTTGTTCCTTCTCAGTCATTAAGCAATTTAAAGACAACACAATAACATAGTGTCCAGACTCTCTGTGTATTTTTCATTTTTACGTGACTTTATTTTAAACTCTATTTCTTATTTTTACTTTTAATTTTTGGCTCTTCGAGACAGGGTTTCTCTCTGTGTCTTTGGCTGTCCTGGAATTCACTCTAATAAATCAGTCTGTCCTTGAACTCACAGTGATCTGCCTGCCCCTCCTTCCCAAGAGCTGGGATTAAAGGTATGTGCCACCACACCTTGAACTAACAGATATTCATCTGCCTCTGCCTCCCAAGAATTGGTATTAAAGGTATATGCTACCACATCCAACTACTCTCTTTTTCCTCTTTTCTTTTAAGGACTTTATCCCATTTTACCCAAGCCTACATATATTTTAAAACACACAATAAACTATTTAGAGGTTTTTTTCATCTTTTAATCTATCTTTACTATATATTTCTCTTTTTCTGACCCTAAGAGTCTTTAATTAGCTAAGCGATATGGATAGATTAAAACTGTGGCTTTGATGGCTGGATATAGCCCTTAGCTTTTTTTTCTGAAAGTCTAGCCTCATGGCAGAGTTACTGGTTGGAGCCAAGTTTATTGCCACAACTATATGGAGTTTCAAGGTCCCTGCCACCACCAAAACGTATACAGTCAGCTTTTCATCAACACCATTTAAACATTTCATTGTAGGACATCTTAAAAGAGCTGCAAGATTTTGCAGCTAAAGTTGAGTCAGGAAACCTCTCTTAAAAGTGAGTTCTTGCCTCTAGCAAGCAGAGCCCACCCAAGAAAGTGCTGCCATCAAGAATCCATGCTTAACTCTATTTTTTTCTATCTATAATAACTTCCCAAGCTCTCTCAGGCTTTCCAAGTGTATTTAGTCATCCCCACATTTGCACACCATTCTGTTGACTGAAGTTTCTGTCCTACCAGGCCCCACATCTGTATAGTCCCAAATAAACACAAAGAGGTCTCTATTAATTATAAACTGATTGGCCTATTAGCTCAGGCTTCTTATTAACTCTTATAACACACTTGTCTGTGTTAGCCACATGGCATGTTACCTTCTTCACTGAGGCAATCACATCTTGCTTGCTCTGTATATAGATGATAACTGTAGACTGAAATTTCCCTCCTCCCATAATTCTCATTGACCCGCCTCTACTTCCTGCCTGGCTACTGTCCAATCAGCATTTATTTAAAATACAAGTGACAGGGTACAGACCATTGTCCCACAGCAGGCCTCTCAAACTTCAACTTGAAATTACTCAGTTTCATTTCTTATTTTACTATTCCAGTATTTTTCTATATTTTATTATATTTTGTGTTTCATTAGTTTCACTGTTCTTTTTCTTTCCTCTTCTTTAGCTCATTTCTCCCTATAAAATTAAAAAAATTTCCAATACATTAAGGTTGGTTATTTTGATCTACTTTGTATCTAATTTTGTTTCAGCTTTAAAGGGTCATACAAAATCAGAATTTTGCAGTCCAAGAATTCAACAGGAAGGGTTTGAATGCAAATGTTTCATTTCATTCAATCTACTGGTCAATAATTTTCTTCTCTTTCCATCCAATGTGGACTTGTATTTCCCTTCCATTTTCATTTTTTTTCCTCAGTGTTTCTCTTCCAGCTCTGGTTGGTCTTATAGTATATTTTCTCAGCAGTCTTTCAACTCCTTTGTTTTTGTTCAACAACACTGTTTGCACATTATAAAGTAATGCATAAATATTGTCTCCTATTGCTTTGTTTCATAGTGTCTATTTCTGAGGCCCTTTGCACCTTAATTATTGGATGCTAGACCAAGTGACATCATTCTTTTTTGTTTCATCTCATCTCCATGTTTATGTAAAGGTTAAATGGGCAGAGTACTTGTTACTTTTTGTTGTTTGCTACAGTACAATTACAACAGAAACTTGTGGAGGAAAGAGATTATTTTAGGCTTACAGTACCAGAGGGTTAGAGTCTGTCATGTTGGGAGAGGAATGGCGTCCCACCTGGAAGATCAGAGCTTGTGATTTCAACCACAGAAAGCTGAACTGAAAGTGGGGTGAAGCTCTAAGCTCTCAGAGACTATTCCTATTGATGTATTTCCACAAGTATGCCCCTATCCCCACAACTAAGGGTTCAATAACCTCTCCAAATAGCACCACCAACTAGGGATTCAGTGTTCAAACAGCTGAGCCCATAGAGGATGGTTCTCATCCAAACCTTCACACTTATTCTAGGCTCATCACCTTACTTTTCTGAACCAGTTTCCTCATCCACAAAGTGGAACAGAAATGTCCTTGTTTAATAAAATATTACAGTTATGCTGAAGTCATACTTGCTTTTTTAAACCTTGATGAGCCATTTTCAGTCTTATTAACAATAAAGAAGAAGTGCCAAGGATGTAAATGCTGCTTAGGGAAGAAGCATCAATTTCCCCACTTTAGATTTTACTTAGCATGCAAGAAACCATCATCAATATCAGTGACAATTACATACACCTCTTTCTTCCTCTTTATATGTGTGTGAGACCCATAACTTAAAACCATTGCTGCTATTCAGCACAAAAACAAATAGCAAAGCAACTCTGCGTTTGATGTATTTCAGCAGTGCAACTTAGACTTGTCACTATTCTGTTAAATTATGAATATCTATCACTTGATGGAGTCAGTGCTTTTCTTTGGAATAGGGAAGGAGGTAAAGCAGATGAAATTGCTGGAGAACACACACAATACATTTGCTGAAGCAATTAGCAATAGGTATTCTTCACAAAGTGTTTAAGGTTGCTGATGCAGCAAAAACAAATGTTTTTGTTTTGGTGATGGTGACAGATTATAGAACCTTGGCCTTGAGCCTTGATGTAATCCAATTCAAAATAAATCATATATCTAAGAGGTGACTGGCAAGGTGGGAAAAATATTAATTCAGGCTAGGTAGTGTCACATGGTCAGTGGTAGCAAGGATTGATTGTGGGGTGTAAAGAGATTGGGGGTGGGATGCAGGAGTAGAACCATGTACAGTCTACTTGGATAAATTCTTTTCTCTTATAGACTCAAGTGGCTCCTGACAAAACTGCCAGACCTCAGCAGGGTGAATGAGAGATTGCTGCAGAATTAGCCACAAGGACAGACATTCTGCTTCATCCTAAATTTTCTTGGATGAAAGAGTTTTTCATCATGAAAAATGCTGAATTGCTAATGTTTCGGCTACTTTCATGATTTCCTCGCTTGGAAGAACTCGAAGTCAGTGTGAATTTTTCATGGGATAATGGCTGCTTGGGGTGTGAAAAGATGCTGCCGTGAGAACACTCAGGGATGGGATGCCCAGTTGTTTATAAGAGAGTTACAAGGAAAAGGTGTGATTAACCTTATTGTTCATATATGGTCAATTTTTCTACCTCTTGAGAGAGGCAGTTGAATGAAAACAATTATGAAATATCATCTCCCCAGAGTTTACATGGTTCAAACCAAGGAGGTAGAAAGGAACAAATGCTGGGAAGGGTGGAGAGGAATAGGAAATCTCAAATGACTCTCACAAATTATTTAAGGTGGAATGGCAGTCTATAACAAAACAGTATGATATGAGGGCTCCTAAAAAATACAACTTGAAATAGAGCTACCATACATGGTCCAACAATCCCACTACTTCACATATTCTCAAAGGGATTAAAATTAGCATGTGGAGGAGAGACTTTTACTTCTCATTTTTATTATAGCAGTAGTCCTAACAAGTAATCATGCAGTCAGCCCAGGCATCTATCATGGATGGATAGATGAGAAATATGTAACATATGTACATCATAGAATTGAAAGACTATGTAGCAAAATAGAATTTGAACACAGGTACTCTGAATTTGTTGACAGTGTTGGTTGTAGAAAACATGGCTTATTACATAAAACTATCAATATTAGGCACTGGTTAATTTCTTGCAAGTTATTTTTGAATGAAATCTCAGTAACATGAAAAAAATCCCAAAGCTATTTCTATTACTCTTGGTAGCCACTCATCTGGTGACTGTATTGTTGAAAACAAAATACACATTGGTTAAAATACACAGAGAAAAATTAATCTTGACCTGACCAGACATCTCCTTATTCCTGGCTACTTTTAATAGTTCTGGAAGTTATTATGTAGTCTGCTTGAGGAGAAAAGGCACTAAAAGTCATAGTCTGTACTTAATCGTGCAAGCTACAACACTGACCCACTATTTAAGAAGTATCACATGTGCAGTAGTTATATGACTATTTTGGGTATAACCAGACACTTTTTGGTTGTATTTATTGCTTAATCCATAGAAAGGAATTCATGCCTGATAACTGACTAATATACCTGACTAAAAACTGTGGCTGGATGGCCCTAAATTATAGGAGAGAGACAATTGTTGCTCTTTTGCTCGCTGGTCATATTTTCAAACTGCCTTCTTGTTTTTGCTTTGGAAAAATGTTAATGTGGATATTTACTACTGTTCAAATGGCTAAGACTATTTGACTGACTTCTAAAATAAAAATAGGACATCTAATATTTTCACCTACCTCAAGGCCCAAGGGATATCTCTGGAGGTGAGCTGAAAGAGTGTAAGAACAAAAGGATGGGGAGGAGTGCTATAAAATATTTGTCTTCTACATATGATATATGAACGCTGCACATACATGAGTCCTCTGGAACTGCAATTACCTGCACAATACCTGTACAACACGGGACTAAAGGCACTTGATGATTTTCAGATAAGAGAGATTCACTTTTATTTGTGGTTTGGTCAATAGTACATTACAAGTGTCAAATTGGATGACCCATCACCCATGAGGAGATGGGCAGCATTAATTGGACTCAGTGAACTATAAAAAAATGAAGTTTGGAGGGGAGATACATTGAGGAGGCCAGGAGGACTATGAGGGGGGAAGAGTGAGGGTTAGATATGGTCAAGAAAAATTGCATATGCGTATGGTATATTCTAAGAATAAATAGGTTATTATTTTTAAATTTACATTTATAGAACTTTTCTTTGCCTCTCTGTTCTAATACTAGAAATAACTATATAGTAAGATATGTTTCTTTTTAAATTTTTGAATGTCAACATCAAGCCTCTTGTGGTGATTTGAATAAAAATGACCTCTTTCAGCTCATAGAGAGAGGCACTATAAGGAGGTGTGGCCTTGTTGGAGTAGGTATGGCCTTGTTGGGCAAAGTGTGTTACTGGGGGTGGACTTTGAGTTTTCAGATGTTTAAGCCAGGCACAGAGTCACTCCTCTTTCTTGCTGCCTGACAATCTGGATGTAGAACTCTCAGATACCTCTCCAGCACCATATCTGCCTGTGTGTGCCATGCTTCCCACCATGATGATAATGGACTAAATCCCTGAATTGTAAGTCTGTTTGAATGAAATGGTTATGGTGTCTCTTTAAGAACAGTAGAAATCCTAACTAAGGTAGAAGCTGATAATATGATCTGGGGTATTGCTGTGATAGGTGGGACCATGTTTTTGTTTGCAGGAGTGTGGGCTTTGGTACTTTATGTTAGGAAAACAATGGATGCTTTAAGCATGGAATAATGAGGCATACTTGTAGGAGAATGCAAAACATTTGTGTTAAGGGTGATTTGAACTGTGGGGGACCAGCTCAAGAAGTCTCAGAGGAGAAGAATATGTAGACTAATGATCATATTTTTTCATGATATTTTGCTGAAGAATGTGGCTTCTTTTGGCCTTTGTCCAAAAAAAATCTTCCAGAGGCTAAGTTGAAGAGTTATAAATTAGTAGTTAAGGCAGAAGACATGTAAAAGCAACATAACATTGACTGTCTTCCTTGGTTAATAGTAGCCAGATTTATGCAGATCTATAATGAAAAGGAGCAAGCTGGGCAGGAAAAAAATACAAAATATACAGTTTGAGGAGAAAAGGAGGACAAGCAAATATTTCAAAAAAATTCTGAAGCTAAAAAGAATAAAGGGATTTGTGACCTCAGGGCAAGAACCACCCACCTAAGCTTAAGCTTCCAATTTATAAAATAAATTAAAGGCCAGAATAGGGACATGTATGGTGGTAGATGCCTTTAATCCAAAAAGTCAGGAGACAGAGACGTGTGGATCTCTGAGTTCAAGTCTGCCCTGCCCTATGGAGAAGGTCCTGGGAAAACCAAGTTTAGCTGCTGAAAAAAAACCATCAAAAACAGAAAAATAGTGATGATGTAGTAGAATCATGAGTGCATGTTCTATCCCTAGCAAGTCACGAAACTTGGCAGCTTTTGACATGTGGTTCTACTTTAGACTAAAGGACCAAAAAAAAAAAAAAAAAAAAAAAGGATTATGTAATCTCCCTCCATGGCCAAGGAAAGCCACTGAGATGAGTCATGTATCAAGTGTACCTGCATAGAGTTCTAGAGAGGCTATGTTATGAATCTGTGAATATGAAGACTTATTTTCCTTTTTTTATTGATTTTTATTTTGTTTTTTTTTATTAAAGATTTCCATCTCCTCCCCTCCTCCTCCCCCTTAACTCCCCTCCCTTCCACCCATACCCACACTCCACCCCTCTCCAAGACAAAGAGCCATCAGATCAGGGTTCCCTTCACTATGTTAAGTCCAAGGTCCTCCCAGCTCCACCTAAGTCCAGGAAGGTGAGCAACCAAACTGACAAGGCTCACAGTGAGCCCGTCCATGCTGTAGAGTTCATGTTCATTGCCATTGTCCTTGGTTTCTCAGTCCTCCTCCACCGTCAGCCACATTCAGAGAGTCTGGTTTGGTCCCCTGTTCCATTACTCCCATTCCAACTGGACTTGGTGGTCTCCCATTAGATCTGTCCCACAGTCTCAATGGGTAAACGCACTCCTCACGGTCCTGACTTCCTTGCTCATGATCTCCCTCCTTTTGCTCCTCATCAGGACCTTGGGAGCTCAGTCCGGTGCTCCTATGTGGGGCTCTGTCATTTTCTCCATCCAATGCCAGGTGAAGGTTCTATGGTGATATGCAAGATATTCATGAGTATGGCAATAAGATCTGGACATTTCTAGCACCCTCTCCTCAGCTGCCCAAGGACCTAGCTGGGGGCATCTTCCTGAACACCTGGGAACCCCTCTAGAGTCAAGTCTCTGCCAAACCTAGAATGGCTCCCTTAGCTAAGATATATAATTTGTTGTTCCCATATCCACTCTTCTTATATCCCAACCATCCTAATCCCCCAAGCTCTTCCCATCCTCCACTTCACACATTTCTCTCCCCATCCCCCTCCCCCCATCCCACCCCACCAAATGTTCCCATTTTTTGTCCAGCAATCTTGTCTACTTCCAGTATCCAGGAGGATAACTATATGTTTTTCTTTGGGTTCACCTTCTTATACAGCTTCTCTAGGATTTTTTACGAATTATAGGCTCGATGTCCTTTATTTATGGCTAGAAACCAATTATGAGTGAGTACATCCCATGTTCATCTTTTTGGGCCTGGGTTACCTCACTCAGGATGGTGTTTTCTATTTCCATCCATTTGCATGCAAAATTCAAGATGTCATTGTTTTTTACCGCCGAGTAGTACTCTAATATGTATATATTCCACACTTTCTTCATCCATTCTTCCACTGAAGGGCATCTAGGTTGTTTCCAGGTTCTGGCTATTACAAATAATGCTGCTATAAACATAGTTGAACAAATGCTTTTGTAATATGATTGGGCATCTCTTGGGTAAATGCCCAAGAGTGGGATTGCTGGGTCCTGGGGTAGGTTGATCCCAAATTTCCTGAGAAACCTCCACACTGCTTTCCAAAGCGGTTGCACAAGTTTGCATTCCCACCAGCAATGGATGAGAGTACCCCTTACTCCACATCCTCTCCAGCAAAGGCTATCATTGGTGTTTTTGATTTTAGCCATTCTGACAGATGTAAGATGGTATCCCAACGTTGTTTTGATTTGCATTTCCCTGATTGCTAAGGAGGTTGAGCATGCCCTTAAGTGTGTTTTGGCCATTCGGACTTCTCCTGTTGAGAATTCTCTGTTCAGTTCAGTGCCCCATTTTTTAATTGGGTTCATTAGCATTTTAAAGTCTAGTCTCTTGAGTTCCTTTTATATTTGGAGATCAGACCTTTGTCTGTTGCGGGGTTGGTGAAGATCTTTTCCCAGTCAGTAGGCTGCCTTTTTGTCTTAGTGAGAGTGTCCTTTGCTTTACAGAAGCTGCTCAGCTTCAGGAGGTCCCATTTATTCAATGTTGCCCTTAATGTCTGTGCTGCTGGGGCTATATGTAGGAAGCGGTCTCTTGTGCCCAAATATTGTAGAGTACTTCCCACTTTCTCCTCTAACAGGTTCAGTGTGTTCAGATTAATATTGAGGTTTAATCCATTTGGACTTGAGTTTTGTGCATGGTGATAGACACGTATATACTTTCATTCTTCTAGAGGTTGACATCCAGTTATGCCAGCACCATTTGTTGAAGATGCTTTCTTTCTTCCATTGTGTGCTTTTAGCTCCTTTATCAAAAAATCAGGTGTTCATAGGTTTGTGGGTTAAGATCTCGGTCTTCTATTCGATTCCATTGGTCGATGTCTCTATTTTTATGCCCATACCAAGCTGTTTTCAATACTGTAGCTGTGTAATAGAGTTTGAAGTCAGGGATGGTAATGCCTCCAGAAGTTCCTTTATTGTATAAGATTGTTTTGGCTATCCTGGGTTTCTTGTTTTTCCATATAAAGTTGATTATTGTCCTCTGAAGATGTGTGAAGAATTTTGATGGGATCTTTAAGGGGATTGCATTAAATCTATAGATTGCCTTTAGTAGTATTGCCATTTTTACTATGTTGATCCTCCCAATCCAAGAGCAAGGAAGATCCTTCCATTTTCTGGTATCCTCTTCAATTTCTTTCTTCAAAGACTTAAAGTTCTTGTCAAATAAATCCTTCACTTCCTTGGTTAGAGTTACCCCAAGATATTTTATGCTATTTGTGGCTATCGTGAAAGGTGACGCTTCTTTGATTTCTTTCTCTGCTTCCTTATCCTTTGTATATAGGAGGGCGACTGATTTTTTGGAGTTGATCTTATATCCTGCCACGATACTAAAGGAGTTTATCAGCTGTAGGAGTTCTTTGGTGGAGTTTTTCGGGTCGCTTATATACACTATCATATCATCTGCAAATAACGAAAGTTTGACTTCTTCCTTTCCAATTCGAATCCCTTTGATCCCCTTGTTTTGTCTTATTGCTATTGCTAGAACCTCAAGCACTATATTGAAGAGATAAGGAGAGAGTGGACAGCCTTGTCGCATTCCTGAATTTAGTGGGATGGCCTTGAGTTTCTCTCCATTTAATTTGATGTTAGCTGTCGGCTTGCTGTAAATAGCCTTTATTATATTTAGGAATGACCCCTGTATCCCTAATCTCTCCAAGACCTTTATCATAAAGGGGTGCTGAATTTTGTCAAATGATTTTTCTGCATCTAATGAGATGATCATATGTTTTTTATCCTTCAGTTTATATGATGGATTACATTGATAGATTTTCGTATGTTGAACCAGCCCTGCATCTCTGGGATGAAGCCTACATGATCTTAGTGGATAATTTTTCTAATGTGTTCTTGGATTCTGTTTGCCAGTATTTTATTGAGAATTTTTGCATCAATGTTCATGATTGAGATTGGCCTGTAATTCTCTTTCTCGGTTGAGTCTTTGTGTGGTTTAGGTATCAGTGTAATTGTAGCTTCATAAAAGGAATTTGTCAATGACTGTTCTGTTTCTATATTATGAAATACCTTAAGGAGTATAGGCATTAGGTCTTCTTGGAAGTTCTGGTAGAATTCTGCATTGAACCCATCAGGTCCTGGGCTCTTTTTGGTAGGGAGGTTTCTGATAACAGTTTCCAATTCTTCGTGACTAACAGGACTATTTAGATTGTTCACCTGGTCCTGGTTTAACTTTGGTATATGGTACCTATCTAAAAAAGTGACCATTTCTTTTACATTTTCCAATTTTGTGGCATACAGGCTTTTGTAGTAAGATCTAATGATTCTCTGAATTTCCTCTGTGTCTGTGGTTATGTCCCCTTTTTCATTTCTGATCTTATTAATTTGTGTGTTCTCTCTCTACCGTTTGATTAGTTTGGCTAGGGGTTTGTCAATCTTGTTGATTTTCTCCAAGAACCAGCTTTTTGTTTCATTGATTCTTTGGATTGTTTTCTGTGTTTCTATTTTGTTGATTTCTGCCCTCAGTTTGATAATTTCCAGTCTTCCCTAGGTGAGTCTGCTTCTTTCTTTTCTAATGCATTCAGGTGTGCTGTTCAGTCTCCAATGTGTGCTTTCTCTGGTTTTTTTTTTTTTTTTTTTTTTTTTTTTTTTTTTTTTTTTTTTTGTGGGCACTTAGTGCTCTGAATTTTCCTCTTAGCACTGCTTTCATAGTGTCCCATAAGTTTGAGTATATTGTGTCTTTATTTTCATTAAATTCAAGAAAGACTTTAATTTCTTTCTTTATTTCTTCCTTGACCCAGCTGTGGTTCAGTAGTTGACTGTTCAGTTTCCATGAGTTTGTAGGCTTTCTGGAGGGAGCATTGTTGTTGAATTCTAATTTTAATCCATGGTGATCCGATAAGATGCAGGTGGTTACTAATATGTTTTTGTAACTCTGGAAGTTTGCTTTGTTACCGAGTATGTGGTCAATTTTTGAAAAGGTTCCATGAGCCACAGAGAAGAATGTATATTCTTTCTTGTTTGGGTGGAATGTTCTATAGATGTCTGTTAAGTCCATGTGGTTCATTACCTCTATTAAGTCTCTTAATTCTCTGTTAGGTTTTTGTCGAATTGACCTGTCCATTGGTGAAAGAGGAGTGTTGAAGTCTCCCACTATCAGTGTGTTTGGTTTGATGGCTGTCTTGAGTTCTAGTAGTGTTTCTTTTATATAAGTGGGTGCTTTTGTATTAGGGGCATAGATATTCAGGATTGAGACTTCATTCTGATAGATTTTTCCTGTAATGAGTATAAAGTGTCCCTTTCCATCTCTTCTGATTGATTTTAGTTTGAAGTCAACTTTGTTAGAAATTAGTATGGCCACACCCGCTTGTTTCTTAGGTCCATTTGCTTGATAAACCTTTTCCCAACCCTTTACTCTGATCAGATGTCTGTCTTTGTGGTTGAGGTGTGTTTCTTGTAAACAGCAGAATGTTGGATCCTGTTTTCATATCCAATCTCTTAGCCTGTGCCTTTTTATAGGTGAATTGAGTCCATTGATATTAAGTGATATTAATGACCAGTGGATGTTAACTCCGGTTGTCATTTTTTATTTGGCAGTAGAGATTGTGTGTTTCCTTTCTTTGAGATGTGCTGGTGAAGGGTTGCTAGATGTCTGAGTTATTTTGGGCAATGCGGGACTCCTTTGTTTGTGAATTTCCTTCTATTACTTTCTGTAAGCCTGGATTTGTGGCTATGTATTGTTTAAATTTATTTTTATCCTGGAATATTTTGTTTTCTCCATTTATAGTGAATGAAAGCTTGGCTGGGTATAGTAATCTGGGCTTGCATCCATGGTCCTTTAGTTTCTGCAATACATCTATCCAGGACCTTCTGGCTTTTATGGTTTCCATAGAGAAGTCAGGTGTTAGTCTGATAGGTTTACCTTTATATGTTACTTGACCTTTTTCCTTTGCAGCTCTTAATATTCTTTCTTTATTCTGTATGTTTTGTGTTTTGATTATAATATGGCGAGGGGATGATTTTTTTTTTTTTTTGATCCAGTCTATTTGGTGTTCTGTAAGCTTCTTGAACTTTAATAGGAATATCTTTCTTTAGGTATGGGAAGTTTTCTTCTATAATTTTATTAAATATATTTTCTGGACCATTTAGCTGTATTTCTTCTCCTTCTTCTACCCCTATTATTCTTATGTTTGGTCTTTTTATTGTGTCCTAAATTTCCTGAATGTTTTGTGATGAGAATTTGTTGGATTTGCTGTTTTCTTTTATCAGTGTGTTTATTTTCTCTATGGTATCTTCAGAATCTGAGATTTTTTCTTCTATCTCCTGTATTCTGTTGGTTATGCTTGTTTCTGTAGTCTCTGTTCATTTACATAGATTTTCTATATCCATCAGGCCCTCGGGTTGTGTTTTCTTCCTTGCCTCCATTTCAGTTTTCAAGTCTTGCACTGTTTCCATTATCTGTTTGATTATTTTTTTCTTGGTTTCCTAGGATATCATTTACGGATTTACTCAATTCTTCAAACTTTTTGTTATTCTTCTCGTCCATTTCTTTAAGGGAGTTTTTCACCTCCTGTTTAAGGATCTCTATTACTTTCATAAAGTCAATTTTTTCTACTTCTTCTTGATTAGTGTGTTCAAGTCCTCCTTTTACAAGTTTGCTGGGTTCTGGTGCTTTCATGTTGTTTTTCAGATTGTTGGAGGAATTCTTGCATTGGTGCCTGCCCATTTATTCCTCTAAATAATCCCCTTTGGGTCTTCTTTTAGAAGTTCAATTTACCCCAATGAATTCAATTCACTCACCCCAATGAATGATGGATCCTCTGGCAGACTGTCAGGTCCACTTGCAGGCCAAGCAGCTCACTGACAAAGGGCCTACCTTGCTGCAGGCAGACTAATGAAGGAGGGGACCTCCTACAGGCCTGGGTGCACTCAATTCCAGGTCCCCAGTGCCCAAACAGGCTGAGCTGTGGGATTTTATGGCCCCAAAGAAAGGAGGATGAGGCGGGGGGGGGGGGGGTTTCTGGGTGCAAGCTGGGAAGGGACAGGAAGAAAGAGGCAGTATTGGGGGAGAATAACCCCTGCAGGAAGAGCAGGAAGTGTGCGGTTGCGGGGGGAGTTAGGGAATGTCGGTGGTCCCTCTCCGGGCTGCTGCCGCGGTTCAGGCACTCACTCCTCACTCACCCCAATGAATGATGGATCCTCAGGCAGACTGTCAGGTCTCCTTGCAGGCCAAGCAGCTAGCTGACAAAGGGCCTACCTTGCAGCAGGCAGGCTAATGAAGGAGGGGACCTCCCACTGGCCTGTGTGCACTCAATTCCAGGTCCCCGGTGCCCAAATAGGCTGAGCTGTGGGATTTTGTGGTCCCAAAGTCGGGAGGATGAGGCGGGGGTGGTGGGTTCTGGGTGCAAGCTGGGAAGGGACAGGAAGAGAGAGGCAGTATCTGGGGAGAATATCCCCTGCAGGAAGAGCAGGAAGTGTCGTGAAGACTTATTTTCCATGGAGAAAGCAAAATGTTGTAGATTCTAGAGCCATGGAATACATGCATACTCAGGAAAGCTCCTGCAAGGAGTAGTCTGAACCTAAGAGCAAGAAGTGTGTTACAGTCAACAAGTTGACAGGCGTTGGAGCTCTGAAGAGCACTTTAACATCACATAAGGAGATGCAGAGCTTGGAATTTGCCCAGCTGATTTTCAGTCTTGTTTTGGTCCAGTATTTCCTCAGTATGCTTCCTTTTCTCCCTTTATGAAAAGTAACATATATAGGCTAATGTGATTTGATGGACCATGACCCCCCCAGAATGTCACCCTAACACCCCCCAAATAGCTCACCTGACAAAAAGCAAGAAGCAGTTTGGATAAAATTATATCCAAATTCACAAATATTATTTATGTTTGTTTAGATTTAAAGGGGGTATGATATAGAGATGAATACCTTGCATATAGATCTTTATTGATGCAAATTAAAGTCAATTTTATTATATGTATTTCTGCTCTTGTTTAAGGTATTGTATTTGTGAATTTCACTTAAAAATGTAATATATAGTTAAGAAATACAGATTAATAGATAGTCATTTATAATAGTCAAACTTGTAGTAATGTTAGTTAGGTTAGGTTTTCTAAATGTACAGAAATACATTGCAGGTGGATAGGCATTCTTCAAACCTTTCAAAGACTAACAGAATATCACATTTAAAATATTTTAAAAACTTAGGATTTTTCATGACAGTGAGACATGTTTGCTTATGGCAATACCAATTACTTCAGAAAGGTTAATGGGCATTCAAGAAGCTCATTATGGAATTTGCCTTCTATGTGACAAGGTTTGCCATTTGGGCAAGAAACTGCTCTTCCCTGCACTGCTTGATGCTGTATGAACTTAATATGCAGAACCCACAAAAAACTGTTGAAGGTACCTAAAAAAGGTGAGTCAGTCCTTCAGGTTCCTGCTTCATGAAAGAATCTGTCAGAAATTCTGCAGGACACAGAAGAAAGTGTCTGACAAACTATCAATATAGGTAGAAATGTCTTTAAAATTTCCTGCTTCATGGAAAAGACAGCCAGATACTATGGGCTTGGAGGCTTAGGATGGATATCCCAATATTATAGAAAAACTTTGGGTGACTGTCCAGGCAGCAAGATATCTTTGTCAATTCTAGAGTTTTGGAAGTTGCTTACAATGCACTTCCTTTTTACATAGGTAATATTATATGTGTCTAGAGTCTTTGACGGAGTTGAAGAAAGATAGTTGTAATTATGAAAGATAAATTAGATATAAAACTTTTAGCTCACAAAGATAGGATAAATGATAGAATATTTTTCTTAATTTGCCAAATGTAAATGGATTAAATATTGTAAATATAATTCTTGCTAGATAACTGTTTTGTTGTATGTAATATTGCTATGCTTAAGTTAACACCTTCCTTTTTATTTAGATAGAAAAGGGGGGAGGTGATATAAAATTACCCTTTGTATGCTATGAATATGTTTTATTACTATTGGTAAATACAGAAGCTGCTTTGGGTCTATGGCAGGACAGAATAGAGCAAGGCAGGAATTCCAAGCAGAGATAGAGGAGAAAAGAAGGCAGAGTCTGGGAGATGCCATGTAGTTACTGAAAGAAAAAGCTGCCGGCTGCCAGACAGAACCTTATTAGTAGGTCACAGCCTCATGGTGATTCTCCAATTAATAGAAATGGGTTATTTTAAGATGTAAGATTTAGTTAATAAGAAGTCTGGGCTAATAGGCTGAGAGTGTTTTAATTAATAGACTTTCTGTGTGATTATTTTGGGTCTGGATGGCTGGGAAAAATGAGCAGTCTCTGCCTACACATAATATTCAACTTTGATATGGATAAAACTTCTCGTGTTGTAACTGAACAAAGAGTATACTTTCATTATGACTGTATTCAATGGACCTATAGTTTATTGGGGAAATGTGAACAAATATAAGCAAACGGTCTTAAAAAATGTCTTGAAGTCATCCTCTGCTATATCCCATGTCATACATCAACTAATATGTCATTAAGTAGGTAAGATGCTGAAGATCACATTTTGAGGTTACTGTTATGTAATTTGGACAATAGATTTTAACTTCAGAGATTCATTAAATAAATATTAATGAAAATTATTATGGAACAGTGAATGTGATTCACCTGGATCAAGAGGTCAACATCATTGGGAAAGATGATTATTAATTTGTAAAGAGCAGAAGACAGTGAGAGTTTTTAAACTGAGTAGACAAAACTGACAATAGAGGATGTAAAATGAGTCACTGAGAAAAGATTAGATAGGTCACCTAATGGGGGAAATTTTAGTCAGACCTTTTTATCCAGACCCCCAGGTCCAAAATAATAACACATAGATTCATTATTAATAATAAAAGCTTGATTGATAGCTTAGGCTTGTTTCTAACCATCTCTTATATCTTAACCCATATCTATTCATGTATGTGCTGCCATGTTGCTCATGGCTTGTTACCTCATTTCCTACACCTCATGCTCCCTTAGTCTCCTTGTGGTTCCTTGTTACTTCTTCTCCCCAGAATTCTTTGTACCTTAAAATCCTGCTTAGCTCTTGACTGTTCAGCTTTTATTAAACCAATCTGAGAGACACTGTTTTATAGTGTACAAAAAGATTGTTCCATAGCATTTCTTCTTTTTTGTCTAAATAGAAAGGAAAAGTTTTAATTTTAACATAGTAAAACTGCATACAATAAGAACAACTATCAAGAAAGGATTACATTTACAATACTGTGTCTGTTTGTATATTATAGATATAAAGCAAAAAACTCAGTTATTTTTCTTACCTTGGTGAGTCCAAAGTTTTGTACCTAATTTACTTTCTGTTATAACTAAAGAAGTGCAGCACAAGTCACTTTCAAAAGTAAGAAATGAAAAGTATGACTGCCATAATGTTACTGTGCAATGTTGGGTTGATATCCATCATTGGCCTATAGGCCTAAAATATCTGACAGACTTTTCTGTGAAGCAATAATTTTGAAGGATTGTCTTTCATTATCATGGCAAAATTTTATAGTCTTTTTCCTTTGTAGCCTGTTTGTCTACTTTATACAGCATAATGTCAACATCCAAGGCAAGAATAGTTTCTTTTCCCATTGGCTAACCTTGTCACAATGAAAGAAAACTCCAAAAGGAATTTGTTTGATGCCCATCATCTTCTCTAAAGTAAATCAGTGCTGCCAGGAGCAGACATGTCTCACTGTCATGAAAAGCCCCATGTAAACAAAATATTTTAAATGCTACAATCTATAGGTTCTTGAAGTGTTTGAAGAACATCTATCTATCTAAAACATATCTGTTTGACCTTGAAAGCATACCTAACATGACTACAGTTTGTTATAGATGACTAACTACTAACTTATATTTCTTTATTATCCTAAAAACAGCTTTTAAAAACTAGAACTTTACATTACATTTGTTGTTGTTGTTGTTGTTTGAGACAGAGTTTCTCTGTGTAGCTTTGTATCTGCTCTGGAACTAGCTCTTGTAGACCAGGGTAACTTTGAACTTACAAAGATCTGCCTGCCTTTGCCTTCCAAACAAAGCTGGGATTAAAGGCTTGTGCCACAACTGCCTGGCTTACATTACATTTTAAAATGAGCTGCATAGCTACAATGCCTTAAACAAAAGCAGACACATAAATACAGTATAATAAAAATAACCTCAAATCTGTATCAATATATAATAAACAGTATAATAAATATAATATAATAATATAATATATATTAAATGTATAATTTAACATATATAATATAATAAACCAATGTAAAATATTTGAGACTAGTTGTTGTTCAAAAGTAGACTCAACAATCTACCCTTTTATTCCATTATCTCTATACTATAATCTCCCTTTTCCCTTCAAAAAAAGGTTCCTGAATCTGATAGTCCTTGCTGAGCTTTCTCCCTTACCATCATCAGTAGCCAAATCCCTTAACCAATGACAAATGTCCATAACCCACCGAATGACATCCATCTGTTGGCTGTGTTGGTGTTCTGTTCTCTATTCTGCTTTCTGTTGTTGAGGGTGTCCTAGAATCTTTGGGGAATGCTGGAAATTAGAATAATGGTCAAGTCTGTGAGACTGCACCATCTGATCCAGAAACTTTGAAGTTATTCCAGATGCAGAACTCTGAGGAAATTGTAACAGAGGCACTCTGAGAATATGGATGACTTGGGCCTCCCATTTTCATTGTCTTGTCCTATTGCTCTGAAAACACATGTATTTTCGAAGATAACATACATATCTGTATTAGCACAACCATGGACTGTGTATTATACACAAGTAATCCAAAGATGATTTTTTTGTTTTGTGTTTGAATAATTAAAATATGCGTGATGTACATGACAGTTTTCTGGGTTTATTTCTGAAGCCAGGATTTTCAGGGGATCTTCCCCAATCAAATCTGATCTACCTCAACCTTGAATGAATCCAAAGCCTTTTGTTTTCTGTGGAAACAAAATCATAAATTCTTGCCCAGTGTAACGTATGTTTGACATCCATTTTGAAGTTAAGACATTTTAAAAATATATAGGTTTTGTTTAATTTAATAGTTTTTATAATCCAAATGTCTCTTAGCAGCTATTATTTTCACATCAGCAATCAAAACATTTAAAGGTAATACAATACTATGTAGAATCCAGACTACATGCGTATTTCTCATCTCTATGTATTATTATGATTATTTGTATATTTTACTTTTTTCTTTAAAGAGTTTTCTAATTATTTATAAACTATTATTTCTATGACTGTTTATATTCATTTTTTCTTATGCCTATGCACATTTTTTCTCTCATTTTTTTTATTAAAAATTTCCATCTCCTCCCCTCCTCCTCCTTCTTCCCTCCCCTCCCTTCCACCCATACCCCCACTCTGCCCCTCTCCAAGCCAAAGAGCCATCAGGGTTCCCTTCACTATGTTAAGTCCAAGGTCCTCCCAGCTCCCCCTAAGTCCAGGAAGGTGAGCAACCAAACTAACAAGGCTCACAGTGAGCCCGTCCATGCTGTAGAGTTCATGTTCATTGCCGTTGTCCTTGGTTTCTCAGTCCTCCCTCATCGTCAGCCACATTCAGAGAGTACGGTTTGGTCCCCTGTTCCATCAGTCCCATTCCAACTGGACTTGGTGGTCTCCTGTTAGATCTGTCCCACCTTCGCATGGGAAGAGCTATGCACATTTTTTTAAACACACTGGAAACTGTTTTGAGACTTTCTTTTTGTCTGAATCTGCTTTTCTGCATATCTATAAACTTTTTGTCTGCATGAGCAAAACTTAAAACTCCATTCAGTTTAGCTAATGGTGATCTGGTGACTCCAGTTTGCAGGCAGTGCCTAGGAGATGCCTGTACCTCAGCTATAGTTTCTGGTTTGTTACCTCATCTCCAACATGCTCTTCCTGAGTCTCGTCATGACACTGCCCTTCTTCTTCCTAGAATCTTCTGTGCCTGAAAATTCGGCCTAGCTCATGGCTGCTCAGTTTTTTTATTAAACTAATCTGAGTGACACATTTTCACATTATACAAAAAGATTATTCCACAACACTCAATAAATTAGCACTTGTACCTATTATGAATATAGTACACCTTATAGATAATATTCCTCGGTTAGCTATATTGTTAACAAATATTATTCTACTATGATATAGACTTTCTTTACTTAATTGTTTTCCTTTCCTGTGCATGCAGAAGTCATATAATCCTGTTGATCAATTCTTAGTATCATTTTCTGAGTGACTGGATATTTTTCCAAGAAGTTATTTCTTATGTTTATATTTTAAAACAATTTACCTATGCTTTAATCTGAATTTAGCATCTTATATTTATCTATTCGATTGAATTAGAGTTGTTCTTTATATAGTGTAAAATCTGAGCATCTTGCATGACTTTTCTATATATGAATATCCAGTTATCCCAATACCATTTGTGGAAGAAGTTGTCATTTTTCCAATGTAGGTTTTAGATGCCCTGTCAAAAATAAGTTGGCTCTAATTGTATCCCATACTCTATTTTGCTAATTTATTTTGTCTGTTTTTGTGCCTGCACTGTTTTTGTTGCTCTGTTCTATGATAAAAAAGTCATTATACTTTTAGTGGGTATTGAGTCAAGCCTATAGATTAAATTTATAATACAATCATCTTTACAATATTATTTCTACTAACCCATAAGTATAGATCTCTTTATCTTCTGGAGTCTTAACTTTTTCCTTCAATGTTTTATAATTTTTGTTATAAAATATTCTGTTTCCTTGGTTAAGTTTATTTTAATTTTTAAGGCTATTGAGAATATAATTATTTTTCTTATTTCTTTCAGCATCTTCACTATGGTGTATAAGAAGACTACTTATTTTTGAATGTTGATTTTTTTATTCCACTATCTTGAGAATGTATCAGCTGTAAGAATTTTCTTACAAGTTTGGGGAGGGGTTCTCTATTATATAAGTCTATGTCACTTGTCAATACAGTTATTTTGACTTATTCCTTGACCTTTTTGTCTTCCTTCTACTGATGTTCAATATCTTAAAGAAGTGTATTCCTTTAATGAGGCAGAAAAATGGTCAATAGCTGACATAGACTAATTAAACCTTTGAATATAAATAAACTTTTTTTTTAAGACAGGGTTTTTCTGTAGTTTTGGAGCCTGTCCTGGAACTAGCTATTGTAGACCAGGCTGGCCTTGAACTCACAGAAACTCACCTGCTTCTGTTTCCTGAGTGTTGGGATTAAAAGCATATGCCACCATTGCCTGGCTATAAATGAACTATTAAAGACAAAAATCCCGGACAATTAAGTGCTACCTTTGAGGTATTCCACCAATCATATTTTTGATGCAATATAATAGGAATTTTTATATTATTTTGAACTTGAAAAAATAGACATATCTTCATATAAAATATCAGCAAATCTTAATTTATGAACAATAATTAATACTCTGTGTTTCACTCAAAAACAACTCATCAAGACTTTAGTATTTCTGAAGGATCTCAGTGATTTATAAACTGTATATGACAGGGTCATAGAATAGCGTAGTTTTTGGTGTTTAACAGGAAAACATGGCAGCCCATGTCAAGATTAATCTTTTATTATGAGATTATGAGAAACATTTTAAAAATCCTTGATTCTTGATTCTGCTATTTCTCCAAGGAACTCAGCAATGTTCACACATGACTATAATGGCAACATGACGAGAAACTCTCTCTCTCTCTCTGTCTCTCTCTCTCTCTCTCTCTCTCTCTCTCTCACACACACACACACACACACATCTGAGTTTTATATGAAGTCTAAACCTGGCGACTAGAGGGTATAGGAGATGTGCTGGCAATTATGTGAGTCTATCAGGTACACGACTAGAATTATTTACACAATATAATTTGTTTAGGAAGAAAACACAAAAAAAAACAGAACTGACTATTTAGTTGATAGCTTCACAGTGACAGAAAATTTCCTATGAGTAACACTTCGGGGAATTTGGTAGTTGGTAACTGGGCAGCAGGTAATAGGAGAAAGCTTTCATGATCAGAAATCCCTACTTCAGGTCAGTATAGTTGCAATTTATAGCCATGAGTTACAAAAGCTTTTAGATTTTCCCACCTATGTAAGTAGCAGTCTGGACTGTTGCTATTTGAAAAGATAATTAGAGAAAGAGAAAGGCACAGGGAGGAGGTAATGATAACATTTCTCTGGAATCAAATTGAGAAGTAAATCTCAGTCTAAATTCTAGATAAGCTGTGAGAATTCAGTGTTGCTAAGGTTATCCTACATCTTTCTAATTTCTCTTTCCCAGTGTGAATCAGCTAGGCATATTCACATAACTTCCTTTCTATCACTGTGGGACAACAAATTTAATAGTATCTCAATTCTTTTTCCTTCTAGAAAAAAAGAGAACTAAGATGGAGAAGTGATTGTATTTGCTAAACAACATTGTTGCTACTTTAGAATTTCTAAGTCTATTATTGTTGGGTTTGTTATAAATAATGTTAGTATATAGGTCAGAGTTCAGTTCCTAGAAAGTCTCAGAGCTTCCCAAAGTAGGTCATGAGAAAATGGAAATGAGGATTTAAAATATGAATGGGAAGGATCCGCAGGATACTATTTGGGGGAGCATCTGTGTCATGGAAGTCTGATAATAAAGCATTACTATTCTGACCCTCCCTTCTTTGCTTTCCTCCAGGACTGTGTTATGGGTAACAGAAATATGGGAGGCATGTTTATCATGTTTTCATCTTGACCAGAAGAGTGATTCTCTTAGGAGGAATGATCCTTAGCACAGACAAAAGTCCAGCAGATGGGTTTTGAAGAATGATATTTCTGGAAAGGAAAGACTTTGTAAATACCTATATTCAGTTGAAATAGAAATTTAAAAAAAATTCATTTAGAGAAAAATATTTGTTTGGGGATCATGATAGACATAGATCAGATTTGCTTTCAAAAAAGTGGTAGTTGTCTGCTGCTAGGAATTATGTCAGCTATAAGCTTCTGGCTCTGATCTTCCTCATGACCTGTTTCTACCAACTAAGAACTGTGTTGATGAGGTTATGCTCCTTTTCAGACTGTCACATGCGGTGATTGATTGGATAAAAATGTGAGTACCTAAGGATTTAGGCTCAATGTAGAATCTGTGATGGGTTGAATTCACTCCAGAGCTCCCTGTCATGTGAGTGGAAGCTGTGTGGGTTCTATACCATAAATCATCTTTTGCCCATTTCTGCATTTGCTTTCCTTTCATAGGTATTATTTCTTAAGAAAGACCATGCTTCTCAAATTCTGTCTGTCAGTCTTCTCTGGGGAAGTCAAGCACTGATAAGAAAGAGTAGTGTGTTGTTTTTGGCTTTGCCTCATTCCACTTAGAAGCACCTGCAGCAATAAGGGAATAGTAGTTAATACGACATAAATTCGTTTCACCATGTGAGTGATTTAATATGAGCTGATAGGAGTTATAGAAACTTCTTTAAGTAAAACCCTTTAGACTTTGGCTTAAAGCCTCTCGGGTTTGAATCTTACTTGAGGAAGTTGGAATCATTGTCAATCCTCTTTTCCTTGGTGGTTTATAGTGTACTAAACTGTAGGCTAATGATCTTGCTAACTTAGATATTAACAGGTGGGTGTTCCTAGTGGTACAGGGCTAATGAGAAGATACATTGCAGAGGAGGGAGAAAAATCATATTTTCTATTTAAAATACACACACACACACACACACACACACACACACAACAAACAAACAACAAACCAATCAACAAAACAAACAAATACCATAAACCTGGAGAAGGCAAGGGCTGGGAGTACATAAAACAATATTCACAGACTTGGCTGGATTGGG
Organism: Arvicola amphibius; assembly: GCF_903992535.2. Lineage (NCBI taxonomy): Eukaryota > Metazoa > Chordata > Mammalia > Rodentia > Cricetidae > Arvicola > Arvicola amphibius. Next base: position 79,119,808 of record NC_052052.2, on the reverse strand, counting down.
ACACTGATAATAAAGTCCCAATATTTTTAGTCCAATGATTTTTGAGACATTTGAGTAGTAAAATGGAGAAGTGAAACTTTCTGCTACATTACTGAATGAAATAAAAAATATTACCTACCACTGCCATCACCATTGTAAGTTCAAAAACACCGTGTGAACTTAGTGTATAAATGTCTCAAACTGAATGATTAAACCAGCTTTCAGGGGTTTGTTGTGTTCAATGAGGTCTTGAAATGATTCTTCACCCATAATAAGACATTTAGGAGTTTAAAAGAAAACTGAAGATGTATGAATTTCAATCATGACATTAATTGAGGATATTGTGAAGAGATGGGCATTTTCAGAAGTTGTAATAGCATGTCAGAATCTGATTTCATATTCTAGAAACAAGTTCTTTCTTGGAGCCAGGACATTTTAACAGGTACTAAAATAAGAGTAGGTTCACCAAAGAACATAATGTATGTGTTTTTCGATGCCTGATTAAGTAAGTCTCCACGACACAGAGCACACTGTGCTCTGCAGAAGGCCTGATACATTTAGATTTCATTAAGATGAAACATAGACTGTCTTTAGTTATCCAGAAAAAGTAATTAACTACTTCTTTAGGTTTGCACTTAATCAATGTTATTTTCCCCCAAATTTGGTTAATTGAACTGTCAGCTTCCACTATAGTTGGGGTGTGTGTAGATACTTTGGGATACGGCACTAAAATTCAAAGTTAGTTTTCTTCCAAAATAAATTCTTTAGTTTGGCTATAATTACTCTTTTTTTCCTAAATTAATTATGACTTGAATTAGTAGCCATGCCTAAAATGTATTTAGAATCAAGATAAAAGTTTGATGTACCAGGTATTTCTTTATAAATACATAAAAATATTGTGGACATATCTTAAATTTTTGTTTTAGCAAACTCTTGATAAACTTGAGAGAATTCTTTCTTTGTTTCTTTGTCAATTAGAGCTGTTCTTTATTTTTCCTTTAAAGTGCTGTTAAAACTTAGAAGTGTTTCTTGAATAGCAAGAGACACAGAGTAATCTACCTGCTGTAGTTGGTGTGCTATCATGTTGTAGTTAGTAGTATCAATTCAACTCCACATCTTATAACTGGTGACAAATATAAAAAATATCCTCTACTTCTATGCTTATGGAATCTCTTCATGACTTTCATCAGATGGTTGTATGTTTGTGTTTGGAAACTATATATACATGGGGACTAGCTAAGGTGCTTGTCAGCCTGTCCATCAGTAGGATTGTGCCAATCTTGCTAATTCTCCTTCAAGGATTTCTTTGCACTTCAGTGCCACATCTATGTCCCTCTGAGCTGCTTGTTGTGAGGAGTGTTGTGGTACATATTTTTCCCTAAGCCATACTTAGGCATAGATTAACCTGCGTTTTGAAACCTATAACTGACCAGGAAAGGACTTATGTGTACCAGCCTTGTTTCGACAGATTTCCAGAGAGTCTTCTAATATATACCGACTTGGATAGCTATTGGAGAAACATTTGCTAAGACATAATTTCCAATTCTGAAGAATACTAAAAAAAGACTGACATTCAAGAAAATTTTATTTTGGAAAAAAAAGCAGGTGTTGGAATCAGCTATTTCCTCATTCTAATTTATCTTTTACATTTTTCACTTGTTGGATTAGAGACAAATAGTTAGTCCCAAATGCACTTTATCACGTTTAAAATAGAAACAGCATCTACCACATATGGTCAGGAGTACCTCATACCTAATATATGTGAAGTATTTACCCATGTTCTTGTCTAGTATGTGTAATTTTTAAGAGCAGTACTGATTATTAAAAAATTAACAAAACACACTAGTGTTATCAGTTCCAAGTATGTCAAGCAAAGAGTATAAAGATGAGTAATTGCACAGAAAATCGAGACAGGAGATACAGACAAAGTCGGATTATCAAGGGCTTCATGGAGCCTCCAAGGGGAATGGATGATTATTAGAGAAATTTACAACATGGAGCTTTAAACAGAAGAAAAAAAATGCATCCTTCCACTGTTAAAAGAGCACTTGCCCCTGGGGTGGACTTTTAAGTGCCTGCAAGACCAGGATTGGTCAGTCCTCATATTTCCCCCTCCTTGATATATCATGAAAAATTAAAATGAGGACAGTTCAGTTAACAGAGTGTCTGTTAAATTAATGAACCCGTTTGCCTTCAACACCTGGTAATTATATCTTTCAATTAAACCAACTCTCTAGCTGTCTATGATCTTATAAATTAACTCACTGCCTTATATCTTTCTAAGCAGCCAAACCTTTGCAGGCCTCAAACATGAAAGACTAGAAATAAAGAGTGAAGTCGGGTAAAAAATGAGAGGCACACTTTCACTTTCTCTTTCCTGTTACTCATAGAAAACCTTTAGCCTTTTTTTCTTTCAGCTTGGCCAGTAGAGCCAAAACGGTATGCTTTTCTGTCATATAATTATGATAATTTTGTTTAGGACATATTGAAGTATACCCACAGTTAATTTAAAAAAGAAAACCAGTAGAGTCAAGTGTCAAACATTATTCATATAATTACTTCATTTATTCACTCAATTTTGAGATGAAGGAATGCTAGTGATAGGCAAAGTGGTATTCCTAAGTAAGTACAACAACTTGAGTTTTGGTTAGGATGCTAAGTCAGATGAATCTAAGAGTTAACTATAATACCCAAATAATAAATCAACTAGAAGATAAAATGGGGAAAATTATTCATGTCTTTTCTTTTTAATACCATTTCTCATAAATACCAGGACACACACAGACAAGAAAATATGCTCAAAAGAAAGTTGGGCGGTAATTGCACATGCCTTTAACCCCAGCACTTGGGAAGCAGAGACAGGCAGATTGTTTGTGAGTTTGAGGCATGCCTGGTCTATAAGAGTTAGCTCCAAGACAACCAGGGCTGTGACACAAAGAAAAGAAGAGAAGACAAAAGAATAGAATAGAAAGGAAAAGAAATGACCTTTTTATATAGTATAATGGGACTTTGATAGGTCATTTATGTTATATGCTTGTTGACAGAGGTTTCTGTCCCACCTGGATCCCACAATTAAGTCCCAAAGAAACACACAGAGGTCTACATTAAATATAAACTGGTTTGCCTATTAAGTAAGTCTTCTTATTAGTTAATTCTTACAACTTATATTAGCCCATTATTCTTGTCTGTGTTAGCCATGTGTCTTGGTACCTTCCATCAGCAAGGCATTCTCATCTTGCTTCTTCTGTGTTGACTGCAAACTCAGCCTTTTCTCTTCCCAGAGTTCACCTGTTCTCATTGCCCCACCTGTACTTCCTGGCTGGCTAGTCGGCAATCAGGGTTTTATTAAAATACAAGTGACAGGGTACAGACAATAGTCCCACAGCACTTACCCCCTTTTTCTTTTCAAACACAGAGCAAGCAAAGTGAGAACACCTCAATGAAAAAGGTGCCAAGCCATGTGGCTAACATAGACAAGAATAATTGGGTAATACAAGATATAAGAATTAGTTAATAAGAAACCTGAGCTAATAGTTTATAATTAATGAAGACCTCTGTGTGTTTTCTTTGGGAATGAATGGCTGCAGGACTGGGCAGGAGAGAAATCTGAGTCAACAAATGATGATAGTGAATTTTTCATTTTGTCTACATCCTGAGAATATGTTTAACTGAGTTTAAAGTGATACATTAATTAATCTGGTGGAGGAAAGTTTAAGGTAAGTTAATATTCTAATGTTGCATACTTATTGTCAAGTTCTTTCAGTCATGAATGAATGCTTTGAGAAGCCAGAAACACACCCAAAACAAAAAGTAGAAAAGAAAAATATTTTAAAAGCATTTAATTTGTTCAAAAAAGGCCCATATAAAATTAGAGCTAAGAAAAGAATTACTTCTGAAGACATTCTCACCATTGAAAAAAAGTTCAACAATTAGCATTGGACAGCATTAAGAAATTCATTGAGGGCAACTTAGTGGTTGGCCAGTGATGAAAAGTAAACTCATATGTACTTGTAAAAGGAGTACCTATATGACATTTTTTTCTGTACAGAACCAGTTAATAAATTGTTTGCTCAGGATCCATTTCACTTTGCCTAGCCATCTATATACTCAGAGTCCAACAGAGCTATGACCCAAAGTGGTCAGATTGATGTTCAAAGCTGGTATCAAACCTTCATGAAATCTATAGGATGTTAGTTTTGCTAGTACGCATAATGCAAAAGTTATGAAGTCATAAATGTCTTTTTCCTGATTTTAAAGAAAAGCCTGTGTAGTTGGGTATTGTGAGGTACAGTTAGTATTCTTGCAGGAAGTCCCTGAAAGGGATAAATAAATAAATGATTAAGAGAGTGAAGCTTAAATTTTAGTATATATATATATGTATATGTGTGTGTGTGTGGTGTGTTTGTGTGTGTGTATAATCAAGTAATTAGCATTTATAAAAATATAGTCATGATTTTCCATAGAAAATTACAGGTGTTAGGAGAAGAATAATATTATTAAAAAAAAGGACCATAGACTCTTCACTGAATAAATAATTAAATACAGATAAAATATAAAATAATCAGGAGAGGTAAAATGATATAATAAAAAAGCATCAGGCTATATGTGGTCTTAGAATGATATTTAAGAATTGGAGTTGTAAATTGGATGTGGTGGTGCAAACTTTTAATCTCAGCACTAGGGAGGCAGAGACAGGTAGATCTCTATGAGTGTGAGGTTAGTCTGGTTTACAGAGTGTGTTCCAGGACAGCTAGAGCTGTTACACAGAGAAACTGTCTCTAGATATAAAAATACAAAAACAAACAAACAAAGAATTTAGGGGTGTTTCTTACAAGTGAAATCTTAGAATAATGTTTAGGAATTTGGGGCATATCTTATAAACAAAGAAAATCCATGCAGTTAGATAAGGATAAAGAGTTTTCTTGCTCTTGTAAGTCAGCAATTTTATGATCATTTTACTTAGTCACATAATAATGTGACATATTATGGAAGGGAATTAGATTGGAAGCAGCAATGGGAATTTGAAAAGATTTGTGAATGTCTGAGCAAAGTAGCATGGGGTGGAAGATATGGAGAGAAACGTGGAGACTCCGTCATCGAGGAGGATGTGAAGACTGACAGTGATGGGCGGGCACAGAGAGATGCTCTGTTCTCTTCCATCTCGGGATGGTGAGCAGTTTTGAACTTTTTGACCTTGGGCTTCTTCACATTGTGGAAAATAACAGCAGCAAAGACAGTGTGATTCCTGAAGTAAGAGCCCAGTAGAAAGCGTTAAAATTAGGCCAATGTGATGTAGGGTAGAATTTTTATGTATGTAATAAATATAGAAAACCAGGGGTAGGAAACTGATTTTAGCCATTGTCTTTGGTCAGGTTATATATATCTCACATATGTATGTATATGTATA